>NW_024038025.1:0-102752 GCF_016077235.1 Cyprinodon tularosa | reverse complement strand
CACACAGATCAATTTCAAACAGATGGTATCGGCCAATACTGCACAGTAGGGCTGGGCGATATAGAAAAAAAGCTTATCAATAAAAAAAAATGCATATTGATCGATATCGATAATTATTAAAAAGATTTGAAACCATATTTTATGTGCAGCTCTGCCTGGACTTTTTATGATATTGCTAAATGATTTAATTTCAAAAAAGAAAACAAACACAGACTTCCAATTAAATATTTATTTAACCAACTTTTTTAACCAATACAGAATTGTTTTAAAGAAAAATAACTTAAGAGACCTGAGTTATGTGATTAAATACTGACAAAGAATAAACTAAAGTGAGCAGAAAAGTGACCAAAATAAATATAACAAATAAATAAATAGAATACCCTATTTGGGTGGGAATAGTACACCACCAGCTTGTGGTAATTAAAAGATTGTAGGACTAGGCTACCATGTAAACTCCACTCAACAAGAACAAAAACCCAAACAAAAATAAACTAACCCTTTAGCCTAGCATTTCTATGGGGTATTTTTTTCTCACCCCTATTCTTCTAGAGGTGCTGCTGGCACCTCGTCATGGTTCAGCTTAGTTTCCTGCTTTAACCTGAGTTATTACTTTGAAGTTGCTGGCCCCTCAGCATTTTTATCTCAATTGTTAGAACTACGTGGGAAACTGCCCATAATTGAAAATATATATATATAAATATTTTCCCGAAATTCCCGAAGATTCCTCGGAGGAGAGCCGCGCCAGGGATTACACAGCTCGTACTCCTGCGGGTGTGAGCGGCTGAGATGATAAAAAAAAAAGTTGGTTGTGCTATCAGACTTCATTTTCACCGGTTCCCTATACATTTTACAGATGACTGTGGTTTGTTTTTTGTCCGACTTGCCATGACCAAAATACTCCCAAATTGACGAACTACAAAAATCCTTCTTTGGAACAATTTCCTCCGCCTCTCCTTGCTGCGACATCTTCATGTGCTCTGTGTTGTGGTGTGAGAGGGCGACGCTTTGTGACGGCGTGCCTGGGTTCGCAATTGTGATTGGTTAGGAGGAAGTAGTGACTAGCATAAACCTACATGATAGGCTACAATGAGAAGGAAGGAAAACTGCGTTTATTTATCGAACTTTTATCGACTCTCTTTTTTTCTATTGCGCCACACGTCTATCGATCGATATATATCGTTATTGAATTATCGCCCAGCCCTACGGCACAGCCAGTTATCAGTATTAGGGCCTAAAAAAGGCATCGGCACAACACTGGTTTCCAATATAAGTTACACGATTTCCCACAGTCCTTTGCATGACAGACATACAGACACAGCATAACAGAGCATCAGGCTAAAGGCTCTCCTGGTTTCAGCGCAGCAGTCTGGAGCAGTGAATGAGCAGCAGCTTAACAGTGTAAAGGAACATTTCCATTCATAAAGTGCAGCAGTGATCAAATGTAAACAGTGTGGGTTGAAAAACATGGTGCAAAAGGCCTTGATGTGGAAGTTAAGAGCAGTGCAAAAATAAATAAATACCGTATTTTCACGACCATAAGGCGCAATGTACTTAAAGGCGCACTCTCAGTTATGTGTCCCATTTCTGTATTTAACACACACATAAGGCGCACCGGACTATAGGGCGCGTTTTTTATATACAGGTACATGTCCTCTACTACCTTTAAATACCTCTACTGCGTATTTAAAAATACAGACTGAGTATGACTGTGCTTTATTCATGTATTTATTACAAAGTATTAATCAAACCTGGCAGCTGGCCGTGAGCCAGACACATCGCAGATGACACAGCGCTGTGATCACTCCTAAATTAACTTAAAATCCTGAAACCTGCCGACGGAATATGTTCGCACCTGCCAGCCACCGCGGTGAACCCGGAGGCTGCCCAGCCTAGAGGCTGCTGATGAAGGGATTTCTACTGTCGGTGTACCGCTGGTATGTGGGGGTCTGAGCGCCTCCGACAGAAATAGATAATCTGGATGAACTGACTGCAATTATTAAGTTTTCAGGTGGACTTTCTCACTTAAAAACATATTAAAACTACTTTATTCCCACTGATCACAGCAAATATAGCTGCAAGATTTAGATTATTTAGATGAAAAAACACCTGCCAGCCGCCGCGGTGAAACCGGAGGAGACCCGCCCAGGGGCTGCTGTTGAATTAAGTTTTCAGGTAGAAAAATAGAGCGGGAGCAAAACTGAGTATGATTGTGCTTTATTCATGTATTTATTACAAAGTATTAATCAAACCCATCAAAGTCATCATCCTCTGTTTCTGAATAAAACAGCTGCGCTAAATCAGACATGCCAGTTTCCCCTTCTTCGCTGTCAGAGTCACTTTCCGTGCAGCGCGGCTCCTCGGAAATAATGCCGGCTTTTGCAAAAGCTTGAACAACAGAGCCAGTAGACACGTTAGTCCAAGCATCTGCAATCCATCCGCAAACGGTGGCGTAACTTGCCCGGCACTGCCTTCCACTTATCCTGAAACTGTGGTCTCCGTCTGTCATCCATCGCTCCCACGCCGCTCGCAGCCTTACTTTGAACGGCCGCTTCACACCGATGTCGAGCGGTTGAAGTTCCTTTGTCAGACCCCCCGGGATAACGGCGAGCACAGTGTTCATTTGATTCATCTTTTTTTCACATCGGCTGTGAGATGGGCACGCAGCGATGGTGATGCGTGGAAAAAACCACCTAGTCTCCTCACATACACCTGCCTCAGCCACGCTTTCATCATCTCCTCATCCATCCAGCCTTTTTCATTTAATATCATATGTCATCAGAGCGCTGTGTCTGTCTCGCTGTCAGCTCCCAGATCAGCTTCTCTGATTGGTTAATGCGGCGCGTCCAGCAGCAAAACTTCAATTTTTCCATCTCGAGCAGCAGCAGCGCGTTGGCAGATGCTTAAACGCTCCTGCTGCTCAAAACGCGCTGCGGGACCTTTTGCTGCGCCTATACGCGCGTCAACCATTGACTTTGCATGTAAACTCGCTGCTTCTGCTGCACCTGCTGGGTCCGGTTCACACCGATGTCGAGTGGTTGAACAGCGAGCACAGGGTTAATTTGTTTCCCCATGTTTTTTACATCAGCTGTGAGATGGGCACGCATGGAGTTACATATTACATCTCAAAAGTCGCAGTTACAACACACATAGGGCGCACCGCACCATAGGGCGCACCACACATTTTGAGGGGAAAAAAAGACGTTTAAGTGCGCCTTATAGTCGTGAAAATACGGTATATATGGTGGAAAAATGCAGTAGAAAAACATTTGAGTTGACTTTTATTAGTAATGACGTTACCTAAGATTCTCAATATGTGACTTAATTTAGAAGTTTTTTTTCAACAGTTCAGCTGACTGATGGCGATGGGGAAAAAGCTGTTACAGAACCTGCTGGTCCTGCATCGGTTGCTTCAAAGTCTCTTCCCAGAAGGCAGCAGGGAGAACAGTCCATGTTGGGGGCTCGGTGCACGCAGTGCTGGGATTAAATGTCTTTTATGGAGGGAAGAGGAGCCCCAAAGATCGTCTCTGCTGCTCTCATGTTCCTCCAGTCTGAGGCGCTGCAGCCTCCACACCACAGAGAGACAGCTGGTCCGAACGCCCCTTTTATAGGCCCAGCATACATTTACTGTTCGCTACGATTTGACAAAAAATGTCTTGAAAATGACAAAAAAGATTATAAAAAATGAATATACATTTAATAAAAATACTAAATAATAACTTAACTGTCTTTTGTGAATCACATTATAACTATGTTTTTTTCTATAGATCAAAAACACTGAATAATATATATGTATGTATGGATGGATGGATGGATGGATGGATGGATGGATGGATGGATGGATGGATGGATGGATGGATGGATGGATGGATGGATGGATGGATGGATAGATAGATAGATAGATAGATAGATAGATAGATAGATAGATAGATAGATAGATAGATAGATAGATAGATAGATAGATAGATAGATAGATACTTGTAAAATATAATGTTATAATATATAAATCTAAAACTTGTTACAGAGCCTGCTGGACATGAGTTGTTATTCACATCACAGTATATACAATTGACAGCTCAGTACTGTTCAATATCAAATTACAAATATTGCACATAATGATACAACCACTCTGATATGTCTCTGCGTTTGATTATGTTTTTTATGATAATTCTGAATTTTTTTTATATCATAAACAGCAATTTATGCAGTCAAAGTCTGCAGGAAAATGGCATCATTTTTAGGCCAACATGATCAAGTAGTGGCGGATCCTTTTAAACACTTGTTTTTACATTTACTAGCATGAACTCATAAAACTTTGAACCTCTTTCTTTGAGCAGTTTTAGAAGAGGCTGAATGTTTTATGCATCATTTTCCTTTAAATTGAAGCTTAGAAGGAAGTACTGGTGGAATAACATTTAATTTCTTTGTCTGTTTGTTGTTGTTTCAGATCCATGATACCATTCCTCCATTGTAAGACAATAAAGGGATTTTCTATTGTATTCTATTCTATTACTTTTACACAAACTTTGAATCCAAAGATATTTAATTTTGCTTTGATAGAGCAAAGAGGGGACCGATATTAACTGGAATCCAATGTCCAGAGTTTGATTATCGATTTCTTAAAAAGGAACTTATATGGAGCACAGTTGGAAAGCCACAACATGAGTGAGAGTGATTAGATGTAAACAATGTCAGAATCAGTGAGGGAGATAGAAAAACCAAAAATGGAGCGAAATAAAGAAAATAGGCTAATTGGTTGGAGAACACCTTTGTTTCCTGTGTTTTCCTTTTTCTGGATCACTTCTTAGACTTTTTTTTAATGTTTTCCCTTTTCCTCCCTCGGTGAAACCCGTTTCATGTGTGTCTCATCATTCTGTTTTGGCACCTTTCTGTCTCTTCTCATCTCTTAATGAATGCGAGCCTCAGTAAAGCAGACTGCCTCTTGAGATGTGAAATGGGCAGATGAACAGCGTTACACACTTACTCGTGCACAAACACATTTGCCACATAGAGTGGAGACAAACGTTTTTGCAGAGATGATGAAAAATGGACGGCAGGAAGGAGGAAATTAAGTCAATACAAGAGTTTTTGAATTTCAAAAATATCAGATTTTAAGTAGTTTCTGCAAGACATTCAGGTTGAAAAAGTTTCCTCATCTTTATTTTCCCCCACAGAACAAAGCACTATTACAGCAACACAATAAAAGCTTTATAAGAGAACAAAGATTCATATCAAATTAATACATCCCGATAAAAACAAACATTGCCTCAGTCAAAATCCCATGCTTAGTATTAAACATTAATGGGCTGAACTGAGCAGCTTTGTAAAAAACTTGGATTTTCACCTGGGAAACAACTGGAGGGAGAGAAACATGGTTTTAAAATGAACCATTAAATGCTTTCAAAGCTCTCCAGTATGGAAGACCAGTCCTCCCACTGTAAAGGACCAGTACAGAAATAAATAAATGGTCTGATAAGATCATTACTGGGTGCAGAAATGGAAACACAACTAAATTAGAAAGACTTGAAATGAAAAAAAGGAAATCAAAGAACAGATGTATTCAGAAATTAACTGACTATTCAGATCATTCTCCAGGTGCACAGTTTATACTGTTAAAACACTTTACAGTACAGTATTTTATTGTTTATCTTTTAACTCTTCACTAATATTTTATCTTTATACATTTTTTCTAAGGTCCATAGTTGTGGGACCATTTTTTTTATAACCTAACACCAGAATTTAGGGAGAATAAAGGGATTTTCTATTCTATTTTAGATGAATATATAATAAATTAAATTCTTTTAATCCTGTTATGTTCATTTGATAGTTGAACCACAGACATACATCTGAGGAATCCTAGAACCGGTTCTTCAGGTTTTACTAAATTAATGCGTTCCAAAGTCAAACACCAGCTGTCTAAGTGGATACTGGGTGCCTTAGTGGCCCCCAGCAATGAAAGCCTTGTCTCTGACAGGCTGGTCTTTAGCAGAGCGCCCAAAAGGAAACAGTCAGACCAGAGGGCCCTAAAGGGAACAGTTGAGATGAGAGGGCCCCAAAGGAAACAGTCAGACCAGAGTTTCCCAAAGGAAACAGTCAGACCAGAGGGGCCTAAAGGGAACAGTAAGACCAGAAGGGCCTAAAGGGAACAGTAAGACTAGAGGGCCCCAAAGGAAACAGTCAGACCAGAGTTTCCCTAAGGAAACATTCAGACCAGAGGGCCCCAAAGGAAACAGTCAGACGAGAGGGCCCCAAAGGAAAAAGTCAGATCAGAGGGCCCCGAAGGGAACAGTCAGACCAGAGGGCCCCAAAGTAAACAAAAAGACCAGAGGGCCCTAAATCAAAAAGTCAGATCAGAGGGCCCCAAAGGGAACAGTCAGACCAGAGTTTCCCAAAGGAAACAGTCAGACCAGAGTTTCCCAAAGGAAACAGTCAGACCAGAGGGGCCTAAAGGGAACAGTAAGATCAGAAGGGCCTAAAGGGAACAGTAAGACCAGAGGGCCCCAAAGGAAACAGTCAGACCAGAGTTTCCCTAAGGAAACATTCAGACCAGAGGGCCCCAAAGGAAACAGTCAGACGAGAGGGCCCCAAAGGAAACAATCAGACCAGAGGGCCCTTAAAGGGAACAGTAAGACCAGAGGGCCCCAATGGAAACTGTAAGATCAGAGGGCACCAAAGGAAATAATCAGACCAGAGGGCCCTTAAAGGAAACATTCAGACCAGAGGGCCCCAAAGGGAAAAGTCAGACCAGAGGGCCCCAAAGGAAACAGTCAGATCAGTGTGCCCCAAAGGGAACAGACAGACCAGAGGGCCCCAAAAGAAACAATCAGACAAGAGGGCCCCAAAGGAAATAGTCAGACCAGGGTACCCCAAAGTGAACAGAAAGACCAGAGGGCCCAAAAGGAAACAGTCAGATCAGAGGGCCCCAAAGTGAACAGATAGACCAGAGGAGCCTAAAAGAAAGAATCAGACAAGAGGGCCCCAAAGTGAACAGAAAGACCAGAGGGCGGTAAAGGAAACAATCAGACAAGACGGTCCCTAAGGAAACAGTCAGACCAGAGGGCCCCACATTACACATTCAGTAATAAATTGTCACAGGGGATGTTATGTAGGGTGACCAAACGTTCGTATTTCCCGGGACATATCCGTATTTCACGTCCTGTCCCGGGCGTTCCGGTTTTTTTTAGAAAGTGAGGAAATGTCCTGATTTCCCTGCGCACGACGCTCCGTGTGACGTAATCCCTGAGCCGTGTCAGTGCGGGCAGCCCTGTTCTTAATCAGAGGCTCTGTTCGAAAACCTGGGCTGCATCCTCCAAGGACGCGATCTACCTAGACTGGATCCTTCGAAGTCCTTGAAAATGAGGAGGACAGAAGAGTTTTGTCTGTAAATTCGAACAGGTCCACCCTTCGGCAGGTTTTACCGGCGTATGCTCTGTTGCTTAGCAACCGTAAAAGTTGACACACAAAGCAGGAAAAGAATGAATACAGAGGTTTTCAAAACTGTTTGTTTATTTATTTATTTAAAAAAAAGTTAAAGCGAACAAAGACTACACTCACAAGAATCCAGAGTGGAATAAAGATTCCAACCACCGGGAGCAGGAACAAATAAAATCAAATGTAATGATAGAAACTTTAGTCAGTTAAATAACATGCTGCTGTCATTCTGCACATCTCTGATGTTGCTGCTATTTTCAAATATCCAATATTGCAAAAATGTCCATAGCTGCATATTGGTTATTAATTCTCCAGTTTTATATTGCTAATACACTTTACTTTTTTATTGTTTATATTTTAACTCTTCCCTATTATGTTATTCTTATACATTTTTCTAAGGTCCACATTTGTGTGACCATTTTCAATAATCTTTCTGCTGCTGTAAATTTGCCCATTGTGGGACAATAAAGGGATTTTCTATTATATTCTATAAAAGGGTTAGAAATACATAAGTAAATCTAAACAATGTATGTATAAAAATATATCTGCAAAATGTCTAATATTCAACAACAAAAAATACTTAGTTAAGCATATTGTGCAAAACAACAATAAAAAAATTAAACTCCTATCAGATTTATAGTTCCCACTTTGCAGATATATTAGAATCTGTCCTTAAATTCCAGCCAAACACATTTACAAAGTAACAGATAAAACCTTTAGATAAACCAAACATTACTGCCACATATCTGACTCAGAAACCATTAAAACAACTATTTTCATTCATTTCAGACGGAACTATTCTCAGACTTGTATTATATTAAACTGAACTTCCAATTTTCACCACTGTTCTGCGCCAAGTAACATTTCCTCTGATCACGGAGCAAATCCCGATGATGAGACATTTGTTCCCCCCCACCCCCACCCCGCTCCAAGGTGTCCTGGTTTTCCCAAATGAAAATATGGTCACCCTAATGTTATGGGGGGGGATGTTCATTTAAGAAGGGGGATGATTTTTAATATTTTTTTTCAAGAAGAGGGATGCAATCCCCCCTCATCCGCCCCTTAACTCGAGTTCTGTGTATATAAAACTTTATTAAAAATTATTGCGCCAGTTAAATCGTATACAATAAACACCGTGAAGGAAATACAGGTGAGAAAGAAACAGGACATAAGAACTAAGGTAGAGAGAGAGAGAAAAGGGCTAATATTCTTTATTCTGTTTGTTTAAAATATAAATTCAGCATGTAAGAGCAGTTGCATATTATGTCTTACAGAGGTTTTTTTTTAACTCTATTTAGTTTGTTATTTTCTCTTTATCTATTCCTGAATTAATCTTTATGTTTGACCATCGAGGCTGAGATCTACATATAAGTGAGTCACCTGTTGGAAGGCAGCTAAAAGCTGGAGCAACATAACCTTTCAGTGTTTAGCAGCGCATGGGAATGAGTTCAGGTCGATGGCACAAACTATTTCTCTAAACGTCATTTAACCTCAGCCCCCCTGCTGCTCTCACGCCTGAAATTGTTTCTCATGGGATTGGAAAAAAAAAATCAATCAAGCAATGATTGGATCCCCTTCATGTGTCTTCGTCTTTTAAAGGTCTCGTTGCACTCTGAGTGACATGCTCTACCCGTACATATTTGTCAAGTTTCCCCCTTCTGGATTAAGTATTCGAGAACACCTCTGGTTAATCCCCTAATACCTCTGGCTTCACTTTAACAACAACTGTGTCAAGAGTTAAAAGTTAGACTTTTTTTTTTTTGATATTTTGAAGTAACAAAGTCTTTTGTGCTGAAGCTGTCATGCTCCCAGTCCTGGGTGACAGAAATGTCAAACAGGCAGAAAATATTCCAAAAAATGTAACAAACAATGGACTTTGTTTTTGAAGACGTTTCACTTCCCATCCAGGAAGCTTTTTCATTTCAAAATTTCAGAATTAGAATTTAGTTCCAAGGCAGAAAATATATTGAATGCGCAATAACTGGATTATTAACAGCATATCTATATTTAGATTAGAGATACATGAGTACAATTAAAGGCAAAACTCTCAATTCTTTAATTTTATAATATTCCAGAGGCCTGGAGTACTTTTTTTACTGATAGAATTATTTAAAATAATATTATACTATTATTATTATTATGTCAAGTTTTTTGCATCCTCTGGAACTGTAGTTGTTGTTTAACTAATAACTTTAATTTAATCAAAGAATACTTTATTGATCCCTAATTGAAATCCGATTTTGTTGTACCTCTTAAAGGACTTTTTTAATCCAGTTATTGTAGAAGTTGATGTTTAGGGAAGGATCTCCTTTAGAGGTCTGTATTACAGCGGCTCTGTTTTAGCCTCTGACTGAAGGCACTCTATTGGTGTTTAACAGTCTGATGAAGAGGATGCTTACTGTTGTCCATAATATTTTTAATTTTATGAAGAATTCCTGGGTTTGTGGCCTTTCCTAAGTCACACCAGATATGCTCTTGCTCTCTGATAGCGTTATAAAAACAAAATTAAGCCTGCTAACCCACTAGCATGTTTCTCTGGAATGCTTCAAGCTTGTGTCGGTGCAGAGTGTAGTTCTGAGAGGAGAGAAGGCTAATTTTGTTTTTAATGAGTGATCAGCGTGAGCCAATAGAGCAGCATATAATTGCACTCATTACTTGTCTGTTAGTATTTTGAGCAGATAGGGCAGCCTAAATTCCATGAATGATCAGTATGTGGATAAGATACAGGCAGAGGAGAGAGAGAAGTGAACAAACCGTCTCCGTTAATGTGAACATCTTTGAATGACAGGAAAAAAAAGATTACCTGTCACCTGAGATGACTTGGAGCGTCAAACATGGGGAAGGATCTCCTGACAACTGGAAATAGGGATGCAAGGTATTGATTAATAAATTAATCTAAAGTTGATATATCTTATCAATTAACTGATTAGCAGCCATTTTCTTAATAGACTGAGTTCTTTCTTGTATCAAGAGGATTTTTCCAACATGAAGGACTTAAAAGTTTTTTTTATTTCCTGGATTTGAAAGAAAAACTATTCCAGCAATAAATACTAACTTCATAAACAAAAACAGATTTTTCCACACCTTTAACTTTTTTTTTTAGTAACCTAATAGACAGTATTAGGTTGCTGAATAAAATATGGGAAACACTGTCATGATCTTGGCACTGATTACATTCTCCAGCCTATCTCCGCCTAGTTTCTCACTACCATTCATCTGATCCACCTGCTCAAGCCTCTATTTAACTGGCTTTCTTCCAGTCATCAGTGCCAGATTAGTCAAGCCCTTTGTAAGAGTTTTCCAGCGTATCTAAGGCTACGTTCACACTGCAGGCCTTGATGCTCAATTCCAATTTTTTTTACGAAATCTGATTTTTTTTTGCATTGCAGTTCATATTTCCAAATATACGCAACTTGTATGTGATATCCTGTGTAAACTGCAGTCATACAACGCATTTGTCCTGCATGCGCAGTAGAGGACGCAATGACATCACAGGCCAGCATGCTCTGTGTTTACGGAAGTAAACATGGATGGTAGCGCCGGTGCCCATCTAGCGATCTTTTTCAACCATATGGTTAAACATAAATACTGCTCTCCGCATCATCATCTGTCATGGTTGTTGTTTTTTTTGCCACTTCTGCGTAGCAGGATGCAGAATAGTGACCACTGTTAGGGCTGGGCGATATAGAAAAAAAGCTTATCGATAAAAAAAAAAAGCATATTGATCGATATCGATAATTATTGAAAAGATTTGAAACCATATTTTATGTGCAGCTCTGCCTGGACTTTTTATAATATTGCTAAATGATTTAATTTTAATAACAAACACAAACACAGACTTCCAATTAAATCTTTATTTAACCAACTTTTTTAACCATAACAGAATTGTTTTAAAGAAAAATAACTTAAGAGACCTGAGTTATGTTATTAAATACTGACAAAGAATAAACTAAAGTGACCAGAAAAGTGACCAAAAGAAATATAACAAATAAATAAATGCCCCCCCACCGCCGCCCCCGTTTCCTGCTTTAACCTGAGTTATTACTTTGAAGTTTCTGGCCCCTCAGCGTTTTTCTCTCAAATGTTAGAACTACGTGGGAAACTGCCAAGAACTGAAAATATATATATATTTTCCCGAAATTCCCGAAGATTCCTCGGAGGAGAGCCGCGTCGGGGCCTACACAGCTCGTACTCCTGCGGGTGTGAGCGGCTGAGATGATAAAAAAAAAAAAAAGTTGGTTGTGTTATCAGACTTAGTTTTCACTGGTTCCCGACACATTTTACAGATGACTGTGGTTTGTTTTTGGTCCGACTTGCCATGACCGAAATACTACCAGACTGCCGAACTACAAAAACCTTCTTTGAAACAATTTCCTCCGCCTCTCCTTGCTGCACATCTTCATGTGCTCTGTGTTGTGGTTTGAGAGGGCGGCGCTTGGTGACGGCGTGCCTGGGTCCGCGATTGTGATTGGTTGGGAGGAAGCAGTGACTAGCATAAACCTACATGCTAGGCTACAATGAGAAGGAAGGAAAACTGCTTTTCTTTTTTATCGAACTTTTATCGACCCTCTTTTTTTCTATTGCGCCACACGTCTATCGATCGATATATATCGTTATTGAATTATCGCCCAGCCCTAACCACTGTTGGGTATTAATGGCATTCAGGTCGCATGAATGGATCTGCCTTTGGACCTCTTAGCCTGCCTATTCCTGTTCTGATCTGTTTGCCTGACGTGTCTTCAGACTCCTGCTGGATTCTGCCTGTGTACCGAACCTGGAACTGATTCCTGATACTGACCTGGATTTCCCTTTGACACCTCTTCAGAGCTCTGACCTTCTGGCCCATTCCCTGGGCACCTTATTGACACCGCCTTTGGCTTCACCCTCTGGATTATCCTGTCTTCCTTTGTCTGCTTGATACTGATCTCCTGCCTCTTCTCTGACCTCTGGAACTGTGGGTAGCGTTCCCCGTGTCTTATCGGCAGGCGACCGGCTGGAACAAACCTCATTCTCTGGGTACGGACTGAACTTTAGGTTAGTGACTCCCTCGTTCATTATCATCCTCTCTCAGATAGACGTGGTCACTAACCTGTGTTCTCTCCCTGCAGATGTTCCTGCCTTAGACGCCAACGCGGTTCACTGCAGATCCGTTTCCTTGATAAAGGTTTTTGAGAAATCTGTTTGTCTGCATTGTGTGGAGATGAGCACTGAGAGTAAGGAAGAAAAGGTTTTATTCTTCTCTGCAGAGGAGAACTACACGAGACAGTTGCGTACAGTTCCCAGTGTAGCTCTGACTAGGTCCTGCCCCACCTTTGCATTATAAAGACTCCTTACACACGAACATTCAGTCTTCCCAAGAAAAACACTTCATGAAAAGACATAAATATATGTTCAGATAAACATTTCAGACAAAACATTGCAGACAAAACAGAAGTTATAGTCTTTGGACCAGAGTTTTAAAAAAAAGAAGCTTGATTAGTCAGTCATTTCATTTGAATGGGATTAAACTGATTTCAGAGTAAAAAATTCTGGTGTTGTTTTTGATTAGGATCTGTGTTTTAAATCCCATATCAAAGAGGTTTCTATAATTTAATCAATTTGACTGGATGATCTGGTTGAACTCTAAAGTGCCTTGAGATGACTTGCGTTGTGAATTGGCGCTATAGAAATAAACTTAATTGAATTGAAACAGATTATACAGTCAAATTGATTCAAAGTTTTCTATCTAAGGAAAACCAGTTGATTACCTCGACTCATTGACTCAAAGGCAATCCCTCTCATTAAGCATGCTTGTAGTGACAGTGGAGAGGAAAAACTCCCTTTTTACAGGAAGAAACCTCCAGCAGAACCAGGCTCAGTGTGAGCGGCCATCTGCTGAGGCCGACTGGGGTTCAAGGAGACAGAAGCAGAGATACAAAAAGCAGCTGTAAAAGGCGGCCCCGTCCAGGAAACACACAGCCAGGAAGACGAGCACCGAGCCAGCTGCCATGTCAGAGGATGAAGAGAGCACATCCAGCCAGTCACAGTCAGAGAAACAGGACTGCACTGAAAAACAGGCCGATCTCCAATATCTATAAACAAAGGTGTTGATGGCAGCAGCACAGCTGATATTTCTCTCCAGGATGGAGTCACAGCTAAACAGGAACAGACCAGATGAAGCTACTATGAGAAAAAGCAGAGAGAGCAGAACGTTAGAGATTGAACTAACAGATTCTGCAGAGTGGGAGAATAGAGATAGAAGGAAGCAGAATGATGAAATGGGGGTCCCTCTGTCCTCCAGCAGACTAAGCCTATAGCAGCATAACTATAGAGATAGCTCAGCCTTCAAAGCTAACTTTGCTCTGGGCCCCATAGAGGTTTGGGTCCTAATCGGTTTCATGGAGAATGAGGGTTCATGATTCAGTAATATAGCTGATTTAGACTAAATGACATAAGCTGATAATAATGGTATAAAACAGCAGAAAGCTGTATGAAAGAATCTGATACAGCAGCATTGACAGTTTGTTGGAACCAACGGCAGAATGTGACCCTGAGGGCCTTTATGTTCACAAATGACTGGATGCTGTGGAGGTCGAACTATTGTGCAAATGTTAACAATGATGTAAAAAATGCACCAAGGCGACTGAGAAAAGCGGAAACGTTTTAAACTACCAGCATTTTCCTTTCCTCTGAGAGGAATTAGTTAATGAGTTTCTACCTCTGGGTCCTTCCACCGGGACACCACAGGAATAGGTCTTTCTCTTTGCTCCTCCACCACATGTTCAGTGACCGACCTCTGAATGTGGGACATCAAAGACTAATGAGACCCACCTTCTTATTGCATGTTTAAAATTTTTTAATTTTTTTCTGTTTCTTTACACTACGGGTGTGTTTCAGCGTATGAAAAGTATTTAAAATGTCTGTATTATTTATTCCCCCACATTCCCAGATTCAGATTTCTTTTCATTCTGAAGGGTAATTCATTACTGTCAGTCTTTCTCTAATCCCAGAAAAACTCTCCAATATGAAAGCAAACATGAGAAAACCTGTTTTGTTACTTATTTCACTCTAGTTTGCTGGTGAAGAATCTCAGTCTTGCTGGACGGGAAGCGAAACGTCTTCAGACTTAGAAAGAAAGTCCAGTGGATTTTTTTTTTTTTACTTTTTTGGATGCACTCTAGTTTGTTCATTTTGGTTTTATGCAGTTTTTTAGAACGGGGGATGATGGTAGAAACTCTGCTGAATTGATTAAGTTTCTTAGCATCTGAAGGAGTTTGCTTTGATAGTGAGGATGCTATTGTTTAAGAAGAATTTTATGTTTTAAATAGCAGTTACTATCATGATCTTGGTACTGATGACTGGCTTAATTACTCATTCCATTCACTGTCTACTCTGTTTCTCAACAATGCTCATCTGATCCACCTGTTCCTGCCTCTATTTAAGGTGTTTTTTTCCCCAGTCATCGGGGTCAGATTATTCTCGTTCTCTCAAGACAGTGGTGAGAGGGTCTTTAGCGTCCTGACCTGCTCTGCCTCACAGCCACTGAGCCTACCTGTTCCCGCCTGATCTCAGTGGTGAGAAGGTTTTTAGCGAACCTGAGTGTTTCTGATTTCCTGATCCTGACCCTTTCTGCCTCTCAACCATTGAGCCTGCTGTTCCTGTCTGCTCTGTTTCTCTGAACTGTCTTTTGACTCCTGGACCTCTGGGCTGCCTGTTCCTTTCTGATCTATTTGCCTGGCTTCGGACTCCTGCTTGTTTTCCGGGGCGGCAGCATCTGGGACACCCTGGGTGGTGCCCGCCGCATCTTGTTTGCTAGATCCTACCTCGTTCCTTGGCTATGGAGTGAACTTGTAAACCAGGTTAGTGACTCGGATTAAAAATCTTCCTCCGTTAGATTTATGTGGTCGCTAACCTGCGTTTCCTGGCTCCCTAGTTTCTTGCCTGAGATGCCATAGCCGCTGCAACTATAGATCAGTGTTTTTATAAACCCTTTTTGAGTTATCCCACTGTCTGTCTTGCCTTGAAAATTGGGTCCCTCTGTTCTGAGTCGTGACAGTTACATCTTTTAATTTCTGTATCTGTTTGCTCTTCTGTGTGGGTCAGCCAAAACGGATATTCTTATGTCGACATACAATGACCAGAGTGGTCCCAGCATCACCTTATATATTAATGCTGTAGGCTGACACCTCCTGGCTGACTTTGCGATAAAATTGGAAAGTATGCAGCGGCCATTTAGCTGGTTCCTCAGCTAAATGAACAAGATGTAAAAAGACCTGAGGGAGAAGGTAACATCTTCCTCTGCAATTTCTGCTTACATAAATGATTTTGTTTAACATAGCTGGAATAAATTAGGTTAATGCTTAAACATGTTTCCTCCTTTCTCTACACTATCTGAGAAACATTACCTGACCAGATTCAAACCGGCTAATCAAATGATGATCCAGTACTATGATACTCCTCATTTGAGATAGTAATTGATTAATACTTGATGGTGTTGGTTCTGTTTTAGCTCCTTACTTGTAAAACATTGTAAACATGTTTTGAAAAAGACAACATCTGTCTTTTTTATTTTGGCTCCACAGTGAAAAAAATGCCCATAGAACACCTACAGAAGTTTCCCAAAAAGGTTAAAGTAGATATTTTACCGATATATGTTACCGATTACACCACCGTCCAGGACGCTTTCTATGGTGCAAAGTTTGCTCCTATATTGCTGAAGGAAATTAGCAGGTTTGTAAATGGAGATTAAACAAATAATGACAAATTATTAATAAAAAAAGTTTTAGAGGAAATGTTATGTTTTGTTAGATCTTAATTTTGTATTTCTTTTTCATGTTTTATTTCTTTAATGTTATATTTTCAATTTGTTTACAGATTTAATATTTTGTTTAAAACATTTCTAATTCTCTTTTGAAGTTTTATGAATTTAATTTGACCAATAAAATGTTGCTAACATCCAGCAGAGCAGTAGGCGTCTTCACTCCTTTCAGAGGAAAGTGAAGAGAAGTTGATCTGGAAAACTCATATGAAAAAAGAGAAATAATCAAAAAATAAAATATTAAATAAGAAAAAATTAAAATCTGAGAAATAAAAAGAGTTAGTATGAGAACCTTTATTTTGATCAAGACTTTCTTAAAGTTTTTTTTCTATTTACAAAATATTTTATTTGCAACAACAATGGAACAAAATTAACTCCATACTTTAAACTGTGCTTCCAACAGAGCTGCACAATAATTCTGAGCCGGACGTTAAACAGAAAGAAAATAACAACAACTTATGTTTTGTTTTGTTATTTAAATTCAGTAAGATTTTAAGAACAAATTTTAAAGGCTGTCTTGATTCGAATGCTTGATTAGTTACCATATGGCCCACAATCACATCGCAATGGCCATGTTTATGTTGCACTGTTTACTGTTAACAAAAAGGTGGGATTTACCATAATAATTTAGCTCATTTGCTGCCTAATAAAGTTATTTTTAAGTGATTTTTGTGGATTGCATTTATCAGTTCTTGGCTTTAGTGATGGAGAAAAAAGAGGTGCTGTGCTGCTGCAGGTTCCTCAGCTGGCCTTGCTTCAGGAATCAAAAATCTTTTTCGTTATGAAACCATAATGAAATTCTGTGGAGACGGCCAGTTCAGAACGCACATGAATGCTGAGAGAAATGTAAAAACATTAACAGGAAAAAAGAAAAAAAAAAAGTCCTTTGAGGACAGCCTTAGAAAAACCTGTCAGAAGAAGTTCCTTTTGGACCCGTTACCTTTGTTATGAGATTCTGGAGAAATGGGAAAACAACCTGGTTTAAGTTGTTAAGATGAATGATGAAATATACACAGTATATATAGAAAAAATAGATCAACACCAGATAGATAGATAGATAGATAGATAGATAGATAGATAGATAGATAGATAGATAGATAGATAGATAGATAGATAGATAGATAGATAGATAGATAGATAGATAGATAGATAGATAGATAGATAGATAGATAGATTGTAGTAAAAGGTGCAGATCGCAGCATAAACCAGGCATAATGTGGAAGCAGAAAAAGATGAGCTGCAACTACAGCAGGGAGAGAAGAGATGAAAGAGACGACGGACAGAACGTGGGATTATTCCCTCATAAAAGAAGACAGGCAGATAAAAGAGGAGATGAACACGGCTCAGGTGTCTTGTTGGTGATTTGCTCTGTCAGTCAAACTCACTCAGAGTCGATGCCTTTGAAAGTGTTCCTAAAGGATCAAGGTCCCTAACTGGCTAACACTCAGCTTTTATGAGCATGAAAGTCAAATGTCCTTTTATATCCACCTTTCTGTAGTTTCTGTTTATTGAGGGAGACTTTCTGCATAAAACAACAATGTAAACAAACATAATACTGAAGAACATGAAGCAGTTAGACTTTTAACTCAGATCCTTTTAACATCACATTTACTTTCCACTCATAAAACAGAAGATGATATGAACTCAATGTTTTGGGATGCCCAAAATGTGCAGTATTACTGTTTTATGTTTTTTTGTTTTACATTAAAACAAGTAAAAAAAAAGCAAAGACAAAAAAAATCTAAAAGATATATTCAATTCAGTTTATTTCTATAGCACTAATTCATAACAAGCCATCTCAAGGCACTTTACAGTTCACCAGATCATCCAGTCAAATTGATTCAAAGTTTTCTATCCAAGGAAAACCAGTTGATTGCATTGACTCGTTGACTGGAATGCAATCCCTCACACTAAGCATGCTTGTTGCGACAGTGGAGAGGAAAAACTCCCTTGTAACAGGAAGAAACCTCCAGCAGAACCAGGCTCAGTGTGAGCGGCCATCTGCTGAGGCCGACTGGGGTTCAAGGAGACAGAAGCAGAGATACAAAAAGCAGCTGTAAAAGGCGGCCCCGTCCAGGAAACACACAGCCAGGCAGACAAGCTCGGAGCCAACTCCCATGTCAGAGGATGAAGAGAGCACATCCAGTTAGTCAGTCAGAGAAACAGGACTACACTGAAAAACAGGCCAATCTCCAACATCTAGAAACAAAGGTGTTGATGGCAGCAGCACAGCTGATATTTCTCTCCAGGATGGAGTCACAGCCAAACAGGAACAGACGAGGCAAGTTTATATTTATATATATCTATATATATATAGATATATATATATATCTATATAGATATCTATATAGATATATATATATATAGATATATATATCTTTGTTTCTAGATGTTGGAGATTGGCCTGTTTTTATATATATATATATATATATATATATATATATATATATATATATATATATATATATATATATATATATATATATATATATATATATATATATATATATATATATATTACATATATATATATATATATTATATATATTATATATATTTTATATGTTTTGGTAAAATTAGTTAAATTTGTCTTTCCTCAGTAATTTAGCAATTAATTTAAGCGCACGTTTGATTTATTCTCTGTTTGTCTTTTTGTTTTGGATTAAGTGCTTGTCTTATTTTTCCTTGTCCGTTCTGCAGCCATTTGATAGAAGTTTTATGCTGAACAGAAAAAAGCTGCTTAATGCAGATTTAAATGCTTTCAGGCACTTGAGCTCATTTTCTTTGATATCCTCCGTCTCCGCTTTCAAAAGAAACCTCAGGCTGAGCAGGTGCATCTACTGCAGGATGTTCTGATTATTCTAAGGAAAGTTGTGTTGTAATAAATTCATAAAATGTTGAAATTTTGATAAATCAAAGTACTAAAACACTAAATATGAACAACTAACTATCTCCAGCTGATCAATTAATCTCCTGTGGCAACTTTATCATTTATTTATAGCAATACATGGGATCAGTTGGGTTCTTGTGTTTTATTTTATAGCATAAAACTGTTTCAGTTTTTTATAAAAATAAAAAAATGTTCACAGTCAATGAAAAAATTAAGTTTTGGTGAAAGCAAGGAAAAGTTAAGCAGCCATTAAACTCAATGTAATGATGAAAAATGTATCAGTTAAAATATTTATATACTCTGCTTTGTTGCTAATGTTAGGAATTACTTAACAGCTTTTGATTTAAGAAAGTCACATTCATACGTAGATATATATGTCTGTTGTCATCAAATGCTGTGCAAAGGTAAAACATAAGACATCATTACAACTCAAACAAAATTCTTCTTAATTTTATCTGCAGCAAGTAAGGAATGTTGTCTGGACTATGAGGGATGCAGAGTATAGGTTTTCTTTAGGAAATACATTAATTAAACATATAACATAAAATATTGGTCAATAAAAATTATTTTGAAAAATTAGGTCAGTTAAGCTGAATATATTTAAATTGCATGTATTTCTTGTTGTCAACTCATCAGAAGTTTCATGTAAACCAGGGGTTGGCAACCTAAACTGCTTAAAGAGCCATATTGGACCAAAAAAACAAAAAACAAATCTGTCTGGAGCGACAAAAACGTAACAGTGTTTTTTAAGCCTGGTATTGAAACATGCACTACAAAAAAACATCTAGAAATAAGTGAAAAATGTCTTGAATTAAGTGTATTTACCCTTAATTTGAGCAGGTAAATAAGATGGTAAATAAGATGACCTGCCAATGGAATGATTATTTTTACTCCTAAAATGATATAATTAGCTAATAAAAACTTGCACACTGTCTCTTATCCTCTGCACTGTTCACACTTTGACCACTGCTGCACTTTTTGTATTTTTCTATAACTCGTGCCATTGTGAAATATCAATGCAACGTTCATAAGCTGTATGTAACGCAATTTCGTTCTGTATGCACCCTGTGCATACAAAATGACAAATAAAGAAGTCTAAGTCTAAGTCTAAGTCTAAGTCTAAGTCTAATATATGCTTGAATTAAGACAAAACTATAGTTTCTTTTCTTATTTTAAATGTAAATTGTCTCGTTCCATTGGCAAAGTGTCTCCCTTACCTCCTCAATTCAAGAAAAAATGCACTAAATTTGAGCAAAAATTACTTATTTAGATTTCCATTTTTTGCAGTGTGGGCTCTAAGTGTATTAGCCCACATTAAAAAAGGATGTGAAATTAAATATATAATAAGCATTCATGATTAAATATTTATCCTGGAGCAAATGTCACATCATGTGACCACTGTGCTGTATGATAGTTGGTGCTTTAAGTTTAAATTCCATTACAATATTAATGTATTAAGTTCTGTTGCATTAATGAAATCATAGAAACACAACAAAGAAATCAGATTTTGGGTGTTATTTTAATTTTGAGGATTTAGGGGAAAAATTGGAAGAAATTTCACATAAGAGAGCTACCTGTCTGATCTCTGGACGGTTTTTCATGTTTGCAACAATAGGAGCAGTAGTGGACTACTGCAGGGCGGGGGTCTGACATTAGGCACCAGGCAGTTCCCTAGGGCCCCAAGTTCCTGGGGGCCCCATAAAACTCAGTTTACATGTATGGTTAATACAACTATTCCTTATTTGTGCACATTTACACAACACAAGTATGTTTTTGATAAAAATCCTTTCGCTAAAATAACATGTCCAGAAAGGTCCAAACAGACAGCAGCAAACCAGCAACTTTTCAGACCCCTCTAGCACTTTTATTAAAAAAAAAACACCTAGTGCCAAAGCTAGTGAATTTTTTTTCTGCTAGTGGAGACTTTGGCGCCAACAAAATCTGCTCTCCAGAGCAAGTAGATTGGTAACCCCGCCTCCTGCTCTCCTCTATCTTGTCTGCTGTCATGATTCCTGCAGCTATTATTTCATCCAAATGAAAAACGGCGAACAGAGAAGCAGATCATGGCTTGTCTACAGTGAAAAGAAGGACTGGGTTATTTACTTTTGGAAACACAGGAAGGAGCAATCAGCTAAGTGAGCTTAGTGCTTGGAAAAAATCTTTCATTCCTTTAGAGACAGCATGAAAAGTCAGCTGAGTACAAAACATAGAGAGGAAAACAAGAAGAAAAGGGACAAGAAGAGAGGGACACAACCTAGAACAGATAATGGATGTCTATTCTATTAACATTTCTCTATCTGTAGAATGGGTCTGTTTTATGTGTTGTCTTCTAAGTTCAGAGGGGCCCCTGACTGTCTTTGCCTAGAGCCCCACATTTCTTACATCCACCCCTGCTCCTGATAAGATGCGTTCTGATGGAAATTTAGCAAAAGGATTAAAAAAATAATAATATTTAATGACCACAATTAAGGAATAGTTGTATTAACCAGACGTGCAGAGTTTTATGGGCCCCCCAGGAACTACAGGCCCAACTGCCTAGTATTGGGAAATGATAAGTCCCCCCTGAGAGGAGATATGGCTGGGCGGAGCTGTTCTCATATGCAAACACGCGCTAACAGCATCTGAAATGGCTCCGGATACACGTGCAATGGGAGTATATTTTTTTTATTAAATGGAGTAGCTTCATCTGGTCTGTTCCTGTTTGGCTGTGACTCCATCCTGGAGAGAAATATCAGCTGTGCTGCTGCCATCAACACCTTTGATTATAAATGATAGAGTTGGGCCTGTTTTTCAGTGTTTAGTCAAGTTTCTCTCTTAGAGAGAGACACCGGTAGACCTATTAGAAAACTTTGAATCAACCAATTCATTGACTGAATTTTCTCTGTTAAGGTGTTATCAGGTGTTATCAATTTGGTGTATAGAAACGTAATTTAATTGTTATGCTTGAATGCTTTAAGTCCAAATTAAGTGGACTTCATAATTTAACAGACAGTGGGAGTAAAATGAGCATACGGTTTATGGAGAAACTTTAAAATAGATCTTGAAAACACGGATATATGAAGCCAGTCTGGCAGCTTTGATGAAGAATATTGAAGCATGACGGCGCTTTTGGGACATTACCCAAAACAGCTCAGTTACATTTAAAATGAAGGATATCCACTCACACAGGCAGCAGAGCATTCAGGATAATCCTGAACTCAACAGCTTTGGAACAAAATCAAAGAAATGGAAACAATGTTGTGTCATTTATTTTTTTCTGTAAGAAAGTAAGGTAGATATAAAAACTTTGATCCGAAACCTTCCAAATGTCTGACCGGCTCACAGCTTTTCTCCATCTGAGAACATTTTAGAGTTTTAGACAGACTGAAGATAGCAGTTTAGGTTAACACAAGTAAAAGGAGGGCAATGTGGGTTCTTAACCTTAACCAGTAAAAAGAGGCAGTGGAGAACAGAAAAGCATCATAACTTCAAGACAGAAAGATTTCCAGGAGCATCTTGAAAGACAGAAAATGGTTCAAATCTTGTTAAGTTCAGCTGAGGCTAAAAAAAACTATATTAAGGTTTATTTTGAAAGAGAAAACATGAAATATGGTATAAAACCAGAGAATAACTTGTTGTTTTTTATCTAATAGCACTTTCTGCAAACCTTATATGTGTCTGGTCTCTGGCATTTTCAGACATTGATGTAAATGTTTATTTAGTACCTTTTCTCAGGTTTCTTTGTTTTCCTCATATTTTGCTGCTTTAGGGATTTTCTGTGGCATTTTTTTTTCATCTTTTTCTTCCTCGTTGCCCCTCACCCATCTTCTCACGTTGCCTTTCTGACAGCTGGACTTTGCTTTGTGTTTCGTCTCATCCAGCATCGACATTTTCTGTTTGTCTCATATCTTTAAAACACTGGTATAAAATTGCACTTTATTGATTTATTAAACTAATGATCTACTGTAAATAAACTGATTGTTATGGAAATAACTGCTGGCTATATTGATTGTGAACACACTGGGCCCACGCTGGCTGAGTTAGAATAGATTAAAGTGGGATTAGAGCTCAAATCCTGGTTAAACACTTAACTTTGCACACATGAACTAAATCCATAACAACTTCTATTCTAGGTATAAGAATTTGTTGATAAATATCCTTCAACTCCAAGGCGGACATATTTCAGTCTTAAATGCATGACTAAACTAAACTAATGAAACATAACTTTGCTGATTAACCACTATGTTCACACAGGAAAATCTATCCAAATTGTTGAAAATCATAATCAATAAAAGGATGCAATCATATTACAGTTTAATTATAATTGTATGTTTGAGATGTTTACTGCATTTGGAAAGGGTTCGAACCAGCTGGCAACGCAAACCCAATTCTCAGTCATCCGGGTCATGGCAGCCATTACAATCTATTCAATGTAAATCCCATATCAAAATTTCTAGAATTTCCTTCTTTCATCTGTGGAATATTGCAAAAATTAGAAATCTCCTGTCCAGGGGTGATGCTGAGAAACTAGTCCATGCATTTGTTACTTCAAGGCTGGACTATTGTAATTCTTTACTATCAGGAAGTCCACAAACTGTAGTTAAAAGCCTTCAGCTGATCCAAAATGCTGCAGCCAGAGTTCTGATGAAAATGAAAAAGATAGATAATATCTCTCCTATCCTGGCTTCTTTTCTTTGGCTTCCTGTTAAATCCAGAATAGAATTTAAAATCCTCCTTCTCACATATAAAGCCTTAAATGACCAAGCTCCATCTTATATCAGAGATCTGATTGCTGGCTCCAGCCTGCTCTGCATACCTAGAACCAGAACTAAACATGGAGAAGCAGCATTTAGTTCCTATGCTCCACTTATCTGGAACAAACTTCCAGAAAACTGTAAAAGTGCGGAAAGCCTGAGTTCCTTTAAATCAACACTAAAAACACATTTGTTTAGGATTGCCTTCGACTGTTCTAGTTAAACAGTTCACCTGAAACATCATTAGTTCAACGTTTTTATTTTCTTTAGGCCATCTGTTTTTAATATTCTTTTTTGTTTCTGCATTTTTTATTTTATTTTATTAATTTTTTATTTTTCCTACTTGCTTTGATTCTGTTTTATTTTCTTGTATTTTAATCATGTAAAGCACTTTGCATTGTCTTTCAAATTGTCAAATAAATTTGCCTTGCCTTGCCTAATTGTTCCTTATGTTCCTAACAGAGCACTTCACTCTCAATCTGCAGGTTTACTAGTGGTTTCTAGAATGAGAACTTAGAACAACTGTGTCCAGACATGATCTACTGTTAGACCACTGTAACAGTCTATTCTCATGTGTGAACAGAAAGGAGTTGTCTCATCTTTTGCAGGTTCAAATCTCTGCAGCGAGGTTACTGACTCGTACAAACAGAAGGGCTCATACTCAAACATCATGTAACTCCTCTCTTGAAGTCCCTACATTGGCTTCCTGTTGCTTCCAGGATAAAGTTTAAAATCCTGGTCCTTACCTTCAGGGCCCTTCATGGACAGGCGCCTGGCTACATGACAGGTCTGATCCAGCCGTATACGTCGGTCCGTAGCCTAAGGTCTTCAGGTCAAAACCTGCTTATGGTTCCTCTGACCCGTTTTAAAACCTGAGGAGACCGGTCCTTTAAAGCAGTGGCACCCCGTCTTTGGAATGAACTCCCCCTGTCCCTGCGCTCTCTGGACTCGGTGGATATCTTTAAAAAGCAGCTAAAAACACACCTGTTTTCACTAGCCTTCCAAAGCACATAGTGTGTTGTTTTATTCCCTTATTTATTATAGCTTTTATTGCATTTTATCTGTTTTTACTTGTGTTGTTTTTATGTTATCATGTGAAGCACTGTGTGACTTCGTCTGTGAAAAGTGCTATACAAATACAGTTTACTTACTTACTTACTTAAGGGCTCATACTATGCCGATTCTAAAAGCTCTTCATCGGCCGATGAAGAGCTTTTGCAGTTACAGTTTAAAATCCAGTTGCAGACCTTCAGAGCCTTTCACTATCAGGTTTCCTCCTACTTGTTGTGTCTTTATACCCCCCCTAGGAGGCTGAGGTCTCTGGTAGTCGTTACAGGACCAGGGGAGATCGTTCCTTTCACGCCGGCGCTCTGGAACTATCTTCCACTTTCCTTTCGATTACTTGATTCTGTTGATGTTTTTAAGAGTAAACTGAAAACCTATTTGTTTAAGAAAGCATTATAATTCTAGTAGATTAAGGGTTATGTTATGACCATGTATTTTGTGACTGTAAATGTATTTTTATTATTCGTATTGTAATTTTGTAAAGCGCTTTGTGACCTCTATGTCTGTGAAAGGTGCTCTATAAACAAAATTACATACATATTTACATTATTCTCTTTTTTTGGAGCTAAAAGCACATTAAATTTGAAATAGCTTTATTTTCATTCATCATTTAATTTCCACTAACTTGTATTTTGAAACTTATGATCAATGCGTTCCATTTCCATTGCAAATATTGTTTGTCTCTCTCAGATGGCCTGTTATTTATTCTTTGACAACAATAGTTTCACCATTTGGATTACTGTAATGTGTCTTGCAATGCCCTCATATAAGCAGCCATTTGGGGCTTGCAGCCTTTCAGCTCAGAGTTAGTAACCTCTCAGTAGGTTTGCTTCCAAATGCTAAGCTGAAAAAATACTAATCCCCAACCATCGCCTATTGTTCCACTCTGACCGCGTCGGCCTGAAAGCAGGCTAATTGATGTTGCCGTCTGCTTATCAAAAACTCTGTGTTCACCATGACTGTCATCTGTCTGATAAAAGAACAGACTTGTCCAGGTTTCTTTCAGGGTTTTCAGACCTAAACCTACCATTTCTTAGAGGCTTTTAAAGTGCAAACAAATAGGTAGAACACATGTTTAAATGCAACAAACAACAGACCAATTCCCTTTCTAAACTCTGTCTTTTTCGCACCATTGCTCTTTAACATGGTAGAGTTTTCTTCAGATTCAGTTTACTCAATACACCATCAGATGTTCACTTCTGTGAAGCAGTGACGTGATTTGAGCCGAGTGCAGCTAAACGCTGATGAAATGAGTGACTGCTTCCTTATCTGTCAGCCTGCAGCTTGAACAAAACCACTGATAACTCTGCATTCAGACAAACCATGAAGCAGCTCTTACTTCCAAACACCAACCGTAAACACCAGTGACAGATAAATGGCTCCCATGGTGGCAACTTGATGGTCTGATAATTACACAACAAGAATTCATTTAACTCTGCATCAGAACACAGTGTTTGTGAAAGCAGGGCTGTTTGGGTGTGTGTGTGTTTTGGATTTATAAAGCCAGGTCACTCTGCCTGTGTACGGCTCTGCATGGTCTGATGCCATTTTGTTCTGTCCCTAGGTAGAGGCTCCCTCACACATAGGACGACCAGATGTCCCTGGTGGAGGGGGACTTTCCCATAGTTTTTATTTTGGTTCTAGTTTCCCAAAAACTGAAACAATATCCTAAATTTGAGTAAAAATTCTTAAAATGACAGAGAAAATAATTCAACTGGCACTTTTAATTAATTAATTGTAAGGAAAGCCGAGCTGCAGAGCCATGCCGGTGTAGGTACCAGATCTGCTCGGAGTCCTGCGCATGCCAGTGACGTTGCGCTACATAATTGGCTGAACATTTCCACATGATGTAAAACATTGCGGTTGATCTTTAGATCGCCAAGAAATGTAAAATAATAGAAACGGGCGTAATACAGTTTGTCCAAATGGATTGCCATATGTTGTCGTCATAAGTAGGGGTAGGACCCCGAGCAGATCTGGTAGCTACAGCGACTGTCAATCATTAACCTCTCAGAAACCCCATAAATCCAACCTTCAATTGTTTATACTCCATTCGTCAATAAGGGTCCACAGATTAAAAAAAATCCAGCATATTCATAATAAAAATATTTAGCTGGTTATAGCTGATGCTTAGCATCTTGCTATTATTTACTTCCTAATACTTATTTGCTCAGTTGTTTTCTCCCAAATTTTGGTTCTTTACATGGTCCTCCTACCTACAAGACAAACGTGTCCGCATCTTTGTATGACTCGATTTGAGTCAGGGACAGTCGCTGAAGTCACACAAGCGCTCCTTGCCTGTCAATGAAGCACCAAGTAGAGCGGTATTACACCTCATAGAGTTCTGCTCTTATTGGTTAAGACCACTTGGACTGTTTGGCTTTGTAGCCAATGAGATAAGGTTTCAAACAAGGGTAGACATGGCTGGGTTGCATAAAGCAGAGCCGTGTTACCAGGTTGCATAAAAGTGAAATACACAGCTGAGAGTGGATCAATTATTCGAAGCTGAATAATAATAACGGTCCTATTTCTTTATTTTTTTTTTTGGGATGCGGATTTTGTTTTATCACAATTTCTAAGGCTCAGCTCAGAAAAGGCACTGGGGCTTATTTTATCTTAAAAAGCAGCAGTTTCACTATTTTTTATAGATTGTTACGTTATTGTAGGTTTTTAAATGTTACATTTTGTTATATACACCGATTTTGAAAAAAAAAATACTTGCTTCATAAATGTTTTATGGCCATCAAAATGCTTCAGTGTTATTCTATGGGTCTAATAGTTGAGTAAAAGCCTCGGGTCCTAGAATTTCTAAAAGTAGAATGGGAGGCAGATCTTTTAGTTATCAGGCTCCTCTCCTGTGGAACCAACTACCAGTTTTAGTCCGTGAGGCAGACACCCTGTCTACTTTTAAGGCTAGGCTTAAAATTTTCCTTTTTGATAAAGCTTATAGTTAGAGTGGCTCAGGTTATCCTGATCTATCTCTATAGTTATGCTGCTATAGGCTTAGACTGCTGGAGGACATAGGGACCCCTTTTTCATATTCTGCTTCATTGTATCTCTATTCTCCCACTCTAGAGATATCTGTAAGTTCAATCTCTAATGTTTTCTCTGCTTTTTCCTCATAGTAGTCATCTGGTCTGTTCCTGTGTGGCTGTTGTTGGGATTTGGAGATTCTCCACCTTCTCCAGCAGAGTGCGCTGTGGATCCTCCTGGGCTGGAGCCCTCCAGCACAGCTGACGTTCATCAGCTCATCAGGAGACCTGCCTTTATAAGCAGCTGCCAGACCTTCCTTCTACGCCGCAGTGTTAGCCAAGTTTGGTTAGCGAACCTGAGCCTCTGAATTTACTAATCTTTGTCTTCTAAGAGAAACCTTATTCTAATTTGCCTCTGTCTTCTCGCTCCTAGGAAACCAATCTCTCGAGAGAAGCTCTGGATGAGCTTAACCTGTAACCTGCCTGCCTGCCCTAGAGAAGTCCTCACTCTGGAATCCACCAGCTGCTCTTAGGGAAAGAGCTAATCACTCCAACCAAGGTCTTTCACTGGAAGTCAGAAGCTAGACGCTGCTGCTGCTCAAGCACTCTGCTGAACCAACAGTCTCTGGACCCAACCGGTTCCCTCTCTCAGAACTAAGCCTGGACCTCTTCAAGGTATCCACTGAAACATCTGATAACCCATTTAACTCATCTGCAAACCAAGCTAACTGTGGGGGTCCGTCCAGTAAGGCACAAGGACAAAGGCATATAAAAAGTATTCTCTATTTATTTTCCAAAAATAATATTCACAAAAAAAGGGCTTACATCAAATCTAAAAAAAAAATATAACAAAATGTACCCAAATGAAATCAACTAAGGCATACCTAACTCAGGATAACAAACCATAAAAACTGACTTCACAATGAACACACAGGGGAATTTATACACAAAGGCTAGCCTACACAAACGAGGAGGGGTGGGAGATGAGACAGAGACAAACAATGCATAAACATAAATAACTAATTCAAACTAACACCTTTTGACTATAACACAACTATCAAAAGAAAACATCATAACGCCAAAAATGTTTTAACAATTATGCCATAAGTGGAGAGAGAGAAGCAGACTAATATCCAGTCCCCTGCTTCCAGCAGCCTGATGGTATGTCCCACTTCCTGGTTTGCCTTCCAACCAGTCCTCTCCACTCAGCCAGTCCTTCAACTCAGCAAAGAAAAGTAATTAATTCAATTCAAATAAACAAAAGGTGTTTACTAAATGTGTGCACCCATAATAGTAAACAACCTAATGCAAAAAAAACACCACAAAAGTGAAATTATAAATGTACTGTGTGAAGACCTTTAAATAAATACTAACACTGAAGAAAAGATGGAGGAACCTCCACACACTCCCCCTCTTCTGGAAGCTCCATGGGCCAGCGTGACAGGTAGTCGGCAGTAGTGTTCAGCTTCCCAGGGATGTGATGGACATCAAACTGAAATGGTTGCATCGCCAGGTACCAGCGGGTTATCCTGCTGTTTGAGTCTTTCATCCTTTCAAGCCATTTCAGAGCCTTGTGATCCATTTCTAGGATGAACCGTGTCCCCAACAGATAATATTTGAGTGAATCCAAGGCCCACTTCACAGCTAGGCACTCCTTTTCTATGGTGGAGTATCGAGTTTCTCTTGGGTAGAGCTTTCTGCTTATAAAAGCAATAGGATGGCGCTCCCCTGGAGGCCCTTGAAGAAGCACTGCTCCCAGCCCACGCCCAGATGCATCAGTTTGCAAAATAAATGGCTGATCAAAATCAGGACAGTGTAATGTTGGAGGTCCACTCAAGGCGCCTTGGATGTCCTTAAATGCTCTCTCTGCCTCCTCCGACCACTGTAGCTGATTGGGTTTCTTGGGACTGGTCATATCTGTAAGCACAGCAGCTCTGGCAGAAAAGTTTGGAATGAACTTATGGTACCAACCAGACATCCCAAGGAAGGATTTCAGCTGTGTCCTGGTTTGCGGCAGAGGACATGACTGAATTGCTTGAACCTTCTGGATCTGCGGTTTGATGACTCCATTGCCAATAATGTGTCCGAGATATTGAACTTCTGTCTTGGCAATGGTGCATTTAGTTGCATTAACAGTGAGACCTGCAGCATTAAGAGACTCAAAAACAGCCTTGAGATGTTGCAGATGGTCCTCCCAGCTGTTACTGTAGATGACAATATCATCCAAATAAGCAGATGCAAATTCTGAAAAACCATCCAGTACCTTATCCATAAGTCTCTGAAAGGTCGCAGGTGCTCCATGAAGCCCAAAAGGCATGACGGTGAACTGATAGAGACCCCAAGGTGTCCGGAAGGCGGTCAGCTCACGAGACCTGGTGGTAAGGGGAACCTGCCAATAACCCTTAGAGAGATCAATGGTGGTCAGATATTTTGCTCTTCCAAGACAGCAAATCAAGTCATCAATACGGGGAGTTGGATACGAATCAAATTTGGAAACAGAATTTAAATAGCGGAAGTCTATACAGAACCTCATGGTGCCGTCCTTTTTTGGAACGAGGACAACAGGATTACACCAGTCACTGTATGAAGTCTCAATGATGCCCAGAGACAGCATTAATTCAATCTCTTCTTTTAAAGGGCCAAGGAGACGCTCAGGGATCCGGTAGCTTCTTCGTTTCACAACTGCATTTTCTTTCAGGTGAATATCATGTTTAATATAATCAGTTCTTCCAGGATTATCATGAAACACATTGATGTTACAAAGAGCTCTCACCTGCAACTGCTGCTCTGGGGAAAGATGACTGAGGTCAAGAGTAGAGGCTGATGGGAGCGGCAGGTACTGTTCCTCCACCTCCTCATCAGATACATTTCTGATGAAAAATACATCTTGCTTCCCCTCAGGCCTTGAGACCCACTCCTTTAGCAGGTTAATGTGCAAAACTCTTGTACTGCGTCTCTGATCAGGAGTACAGATCTTGTAGGTGGTGGGTCCCAGTTTTTGAACAATCTCATATGGACCTTGCCACTGAGCCAGAAACTTACTGTCATCGGTAGGTAGCAGTACCAATACCTTTTGACCTGGTTCAAAACTCCTCTCACGGGCAGTTTGATCATACCAGGTTTTTTGCTTCTGCTGGGAGACACGCATATGTTCCTGAGCCAATGAGGTCATCTTTTCCAACTTTTCTCTCATCTGGAGGACATAAGAAATCATATTGACAGGTTCTTTTTCAGGTTTCTCCCCCTCCCACCTTTCCTTCAAAAGGGCCAGTGGACCTCGCACCTCATGCCCAAAAAGCAACTCAAAGGGGGAAAACCCGGTAGAGGCTTGGGGTACCTCCCGATATGCAAATAAGAGGTAAGGGAGCCACTGATCCCAATCAGACCCAGCTTCATTGATGAACTTACGAAGCATGTTCTTAAGAGTCTGATTAAACCTCTCTGTGAGTCCATCTGTTTGCGGGTGATATGGGGTGGTTCTCAATCCCTTAATGCCAATCAGTTTATACACATCCTTCAGTAATTTGGACATAAAATTTGTTCCTTGATCAGTCAATATTTCTTTGGGAAACCCCACTCGTGAAAAAAACTGAACCAGGCAAAAAGCAACAGTTTTAGCCTTGACAGATTTCAGGGGGAACACTTCTGGATACTTTGTTGCATAATCCGTGATAACCAACATGAACCGGTTACCTGATTTGCTCTTCTCCACTGGACCCACAACATCCATGCCCAAACGTTCAAATGGTGTATTTATAACAGGAAGAGGCTGAAGAGGAGCTCTTGCTGCAAATCTGGTGGATGTTTTTTGACACCGAGGACAACTCCTGCAAAAACTGGCAACATCTTTCTGTAATCCAGGCCAGTAAAACCATTGTTGTATTCGGGCTATCGTTTTATGCTTCCCCAAGTGGCCAGCCCAGGGAATTGAATGGCCCAAAGTTAACACTGTTTCTCTGGCTTTTCTGGGTAATACAAGCTGTTGTACTCCTTCACGTCTCCTATAGAGGATGCCATTCTGCATGTGAAATTCCTCTGCAGTTCCACCTTCCTCAGCTCTCTTAATAAGGTCAGCTAGACTTTTATCCTGGCGCTGCAGCTCACGGATATCCTCAGGAATTTCAAAGTCTAACTGTACTTCAGGTTCAGGTAACATAGGAGAGGCTGTGGTATGTTTGAATTTTTCTCGCTTGCGCTGTGCACGAGACTTTTGTTCTTTAGTTTGACACTCTTCAATCTCAGCCCCATAAAATGGTAAGGCTCTTAGACTGGGCTCATCTTCCCCAGAGGCCTTTACCTGGGACCGTGTCAGCACAAGATTGCAACTTTTAGAAGCATTAATTAGGTCTGTGAGAACTGGAAGATCATTTCCCAGAACAACAGGAAAAGGTAATTCATCCACAACACCCACATTTAAAAGGTAAACATGTCCTTGCACCCTCATATAAATGTCTGCTGTTGGATAGTTTTTCTCATCCCCATGAACACAGCAGATGGGTATTGTTTCTGAGGTGCAAATGCTATGTGGTGCAACATGCCTGCGTTGCACCAATGTCTGATTGCTTCCTGTGTCAATCAGGGCTTTCACCTTCTGCCCATCTATTTCCACAGTAGTCTCCATGAGTGGCTGGTTTTTCCTGTTCAACACTTTGTTCTCTCTGGGTGCAAAACACATCTGAGAGAGTTTTGAAGGATTTTGAGCACACATGGGCTTTGTGTGTCCCTCCTGCCCACACAAATAGCAGATGGGCTTTTTAAAGGATTTTGTTTGACTGGGGGAAAAACATTTTTCTTTTCCAAACTGCTTACTCAGATTTCCCGTTTGATTGGTGTTACCTGGACTTGGGATAAAGTCCCTTTTTACAGCTCTAAAAGCCCATGGTTGAGTCTTCCTACGGGCTGCCACAAAAGCATCTGCCAGGGAAACTGCCTCCGCTGCATCTTTTGGGTTCCGTTCCTTAATCCAAACTTGGAGTTCTGGAGACAACATTCGGAAATACTGTTCAAGAATTATGACGTCATTTATCTCTTCAACAGTCTTACCTCGTGGTTGAACCCACTTATTATACAGTTCCTTAAGTCTCACATAAAGCTCCTTGGGGGACTCATTTGGTTCCACGTGAAGAGAACGGAACCTCTGCCGATACGTCTCGCTGTTAATTTCATATTTCTGTAAAATAGCAGCTTTAACATTATCATAGTCCATTGATTCATCCATATCCATATGTACATAGGCACTCCTGGCTTTACCCGTCAACAGTGGAATCAACTGAAATGCCCAGTCACTTTTTGGCCATCAGCAAACACAAGCAATCCTCTCAAAAGTAATAAGGAAATGCTCAACGTCATCATCATCACTTAGCTTTTGCAGCTTTGGTTCTTTATAAAAATGTGTAGAGACTGAGTCACCTGGTTTAACAGCAGACAGTGTCGGTTCTGTTGGTGAACCATCCACATCAGTAGGCCTCAATCCTGCAGAGGAGGGGGCGTGGTCTTGCACAAAAGGCCTCAGGCCTGCAGAAGACTGGGCTTGAAGCTCCTCTTGAAATAACCTGAACTGGTGTTGGAGAGCCTTATACCTGTGATCTTGGCGTGCCATTTCTTCCTCCCACTGTGCTTCTCGAGCTTTCTGCTGTCCAATATGGGCCTGAAGGATCCCTGCCAAGTCAGATATGGTTGTTTCTCTCCCGTCATCCTCTTCACCAGCTGCACCACACCCCTCATGCTCTGTTTGGTCTTGCTTGTCTGATGGGGCTGACTTGCCTTTACCACCTCTGGCTCCTTTCATGGTTTAGGGTTTTTCTTCTTTTGTTTAAAAAAAAAAAAAAAAAAGGATCAATAAATATACCTTTGTCCTTAACTGGAGTATCCCACTTCTGACACCAACTGTGGGGGTCCGTCCAGTAAGGCACAAGGACAAAGGCATATAAAAAGTATTCTCTATTTATTTTCCAAAAATAATCTTCACAAAAAAAGGGCTTACATCAAATCTAAAAAAAAATATAACAAAATGTACCAAAATGAAATCAACTAAGGCATACCTAACTCAGGATAACAAACCATAAAAACTGACTTCACAATGAACACACAGGGGAATTTATACACAAAGGCTAGCCTACACAAACGAGGAGGGGTGGGAGATGAGACAGAGACAAACAATGCATAAACATAAATAACTAATTCAAACTAACACCTTTTGACTATAACACAACTATCAAAAGAAAACATCATAACGCCAAAAATGTTTTAACAATTATGCCATAAGTGGAGAGAGAGAAGCAGACTAATATCCAGTCCCCTGCTTCCAGCAGCCTGATGGTATGTCCCACTTCCTGGTTTGCCTTCCAACCAGTCCTCTCCACTCAGCCAGTCCTTCAACTCAGCAAAGAAAAGTAATTAATTCAATTCAAATAAACAAAAGGTGTTTACTAAATGTGTGCACCCATAATAGTAAACAACCTAATGCAAAAAAAACACCACAAAAGTGAAATTATAAATGTACTGTGTGAAGACCTTTAAATAAATACTAACACTGAAGAAAAGATGGAGGAACCTCCACACTAACCAACTATCCGTCTCTGCAGACGTCTGAGACCAAGTCTGAGACCAAGTCTCCCAGCTGTGACTCCATCCTGGAGAGAACCATCAGCTGTCCTGCTGCCATCAACACCTTTGTTCATAGATATTGGAGATTGGCCTGTTTTTCAGTATAGTCCTGTTTCTCTGACTGTTACTGTCTGGATGTGCTCTCTCTTTATCCTCGTCTGCCTAGCTGTGTGATTCCTGGACAGGGTCGCCTTTTACAGTTGCCTTTTGTATCTATGCTCCTTTTTGCTGCTTCTGTCTCCTTGAACCCCAGTCGGCCTCAGCAGATGGCCGCTCACACTGAGCCTGGTTCAGCTGGAGGTTTCTTCCTGTTAAAAGGGAGTTTTTCCTCTCCACTGTCGCTACAAGCATGCTTAGTGTGAGGGATTGCCTTCGAGTCAATGAGTCGATGCAATCAGCTGTTTATTACTTAGAAAGAGAACTTTGAATCAATTTGACTGGATGATCTGGTGAACTTTATAGAGCCTTGAAATGGCGTGTTGTTAATTGGCGCTATAGAAATAATTTGAATTGAATTAAATTGAATTGTAATGTAGACAAAACTATAAACATCCATTCATCAGCAAAAAGAGTCCAGTTGGGGGTGAGTTGTCCTTTAAGCATTTAGTGGTCGGCTAATTTTTCAGAAACATGTGATATCTGTGTTTTTGCATTTAAATACATGTAAATGTCTAATTAATGTCACCTGTAAAGCTACGGTGTTCAAATGGGTTTTAAAGTTTGCTCAGAAGGCTGAATATCCCTGCTTTTTCTGAGAAGTGTCCTGCAGGTTGCAGCTTATTTCAGCAGCCAGAGATTTGGTCTTTTTATGTCTTGAAATATCACGTTTGATGGAATTACTGCGAGATGGAAAAGAAGCTTTCATACGATATCAGACTGTTTGAGCATACAGTTCTACTCTGTGCTTAAAATGCCTGAGTTTGACGTGTGAGTTTGGTTGTAAGGAGAGATGTGGACGTCTGTGTTTTCAGGGAGATAATAGGATAAGACTTCTTGCCTAAGCATCTTTTTCCGTTGTGATGACGCCACAAAGCTGATCAGGAGGGGGCAACCAAGAGTCACCTGAGGAATAGATTGTGAACGGGAGGGGGTGCGTCAAAAAGTCAGAGTGTAGCTAATACAGTTAGGTCTGGATTAACTCTTCTGCTCTGAATATAATTTCCCTTAAACATCCTCACACAATATGCTTTCTAAGACACCGACACACTTGCGTACACATGCAGTATGCAAATGGCTGACAGACTTCTAAAATGGCAAATGTTTACCCAGATGAAAGGTTTGGCTTATTTTCTCCCTTCTAAGAGGATCCCAGCCAAAATGAGCGACTGCCAGCAAATTTCTCCTTAAGCTTTAGCGTGTGTGTAAAGGGAAATCGGGGGGCTTTGTACCTTCACACCAACTTGGCGGGTGTTTGTGTGGTTTAGTGCATTTCTGGCCCATTTCCTCGCCATGACAGTGAGAAGTTTGCACCCCTAACATCTAAACCATAGAAGTAAGCATCATTTCCCATGCTACTGCTCCTGGATAAAGATGGTTTTATTTTCGTCTTCTAACTCTGAATGTCAAAATGTTTGCCCTCAATTTAGAAATAATTTGGATCTGGAAATCCCAACATCTTAATTGCATAGAAATTCTCCAAAAATTGGAGGCTGCTGAGGTCTTTCTTGGCATTTATTTGATCTTATTTATTCACTTTAACACAATCGTTTTATGTCATACCCTGAAATATGAAACAATGCAAAAGTGGTTGCATTTATTTTTTTCAGTGAGAAAAGAAAAATAAAGAGTGTGATTTTTTCTCTGAAGCCATTAATGTGCAGTCTCGGTCATCAGGTATGGCCATCAGTCTTTAAGGTAATACTTTGTTAGAAATCAATGAAACTTGGCTCCACGCGGCATTGCACCTTCATTGCATCATGTGTGATTGAAACATTAAAATAAAACAGGAAAGCCACACAGCTGCCCTGTGAATCCATCCTTACCCACAAACGGTGAGAAAAATGACTTAAAACACTTCTGTTGCCTTCAAAAATAAAACCCATTTTATAGATGTTCTTTAAGGATAAAACAGTATCCTTGAAAAAAAAAATTAGGGGTTTTATATATCAGGATATAAAAGAATAATCCGTAGAACTGGCTTTTAAAGGAAAAGTCCGGTCAGAATTCAAATGCCTGAAAGTATTTTAAATATAATAGTATTACAATACTGTTCAATAAATGATAAGTGTTTTTAATTAAAAGCAAGTTTCATTTGAATGTGCTTTACTGGAGGCATCCATGTTTGTCAAAGAACACTACTGCCACCTACTGGTTTGTGACGTCACGGTGCGGTATCGGCTGTTGAACAAGTCCCACACTGGAAAGACGTTCTAGAAATAAGTAAAAATTTCTTAAATTAAGTGAATGAACCCTTAATTTTAGCAGGTAAATGAGATGGAATGAGTATTTACTCTTAGAATAAGATAATAGGATAAAATGTACTTGAAATAATAATAAGACAATGCGATTGTTTTTTCTTATTTTAAGTGTAAATTGTCTTATTCCATTGGCAAGATGTCTCATTTACCTCCTCTATCTAAGAACAAATGCTTTTATTTTAGGAAAAAATGACTCATCTAGATTCTTCTTCCAAATGTTGGCAACATATTACGTGTTTTTTCTCTGGCCATAAGTTCGATGGCAAATCCTCCCTCTTCAAGTTGGCGATCCAACGACCAACCCGTCGTGGAGGATCAGGAATCTGAAAGGTGAAAGCAGTTTTTTTTTTTCACTTTTACCCGATGTATTCCAGCATCCAACTGCCATGCCGTGGGCATTGTCAGTTTCACTATAGCTCTGGTGAATTTCAATGGTGAAGTCCTCTGGAAATCTTCAATAATTGTTGTTGATTGCAGATGTGTCTAGTAGTTCCCATTGATTTAGCTTGTAAAGCGGGTAGAATGGCGCTAGGCTTACCGCACCGCGATGTCACTGCCAGAAGATGGCAGGAGGGAGGGGTTACTATATTTGGGCAAAAATGGACGCTCCCAGACTCTGGGATCACAACAAAAATCATTGTTTTTAATTTATTATCAGAGATGGCAAAAGTACTCACTTTCCATACTTGAGTAAAAGTACAGATACTTGTGTTAAAAAATACTCTGGTAAAAGTGGAAGTACTGATTAAACTTCTTTACTCAAGTAAAAGTAACAAAGTACAGGCTTGTAAATTTACTTAAAGTATAAAAGTAAAAGTAGAAACCACTTTTTTCATGCCGTTGCCTACATTTTAAATGGATGTCTGCCAATAGGACTAGATCTCCGTTGTGTTCATTTTCAATCATCTCGTCGTCCATGCTACTTTGCTAACGCCACCGCCAACAAGCTGCAATGATTTGCCGCCAATGAATACCGCCGAATCTGTCGATTCATCTTGTAGTGGTGCGTCAAATGCAACGTAGATTCCCATCCAATTAGATTAAATTTGGTATTGATGACGTGAAAAATAATAACGGTAACTCCATTGAAATTATTCAAAACTAAAGTAACGAGGCAATTTTTTTAAAATGTAAGGAGTAGAAAGTACAGATATTTGTGTAAAAATGTAAGGAGTAGAAGTAAAAAGTCGCCATAAAAATAAGTAGTAAAGTAAAGTAAAAATATCAGAAAAATCTACTTGAGTACAGTAACGAAGTATTTGTACTTCGTTACTTCCCATCTCTGTTTATTATTGATTAAACATAAATTCATTTAATCACAGCAAACAAATTAGTTTTAGGTCTAGATAATGATCCACTGATTACCGCTTGCTGACTGGACTTTTCCTTTAAAAGCATTTAAATGTGGTGGTATTTTTAGCTTTATTAAAAGAGATTACAAAAGGTCACTTTGAGGCAGACATATATGATAGATATAAAGCTAATTTTGAAGCTAAAATAAAGTTCAGTTTGATGAAACTGGTACTTTTTAAAGCCAGAGGTTATAATGCCTGGAGGTGGTTTTTGACCAGACAATCTGCAATGTTTGGGGAACATCCTACTGGTCATGATAGGCGAGGTAAACTTATACACACATTATAAGGAAACACAGAAGGACCAATTACAGCCTTACACACAGCCTTCACTGATACACAGAGGGTCAGAGCTTCCTGGTAAACAGAAGCTCCGCTCAGAAAGAGAGAATCTGCAGTCTTCCGATGTCCCTGCTGTAGATCCTGGTGGTGTGGATCAGTGAGTCTCGTTAACTCTGCCACTCAGGGGCGGATTTAGGAAATTTGGGGCCCTAGGCAAAGACAGGCATGGGGCCCTATGAATTGAGAAGACAACAGATAATACAGACCCATTATAGAGATACAGACATTTTTATAGAATAGACATACATTACTTACAAATTTTTTTATTGTTTTTAAGATATCTGAAATGATATTATGTCTAGAGAAAATAACAGTTCAAGATACACTCACCGGCCACTTTATTAGGTACACCTGTCCAACTGCTCGTTAACACTTAATTTCTAAGCAGCCAATCACACGGCGGCAACTCAGTGCATTTAGGCATGTAGACATGGTCAAGACAATCTCCTGCAGTTCAAACCGAGCATCAGTATGGGGAAGAAAGGTGATTTGAGTGACTTTGAACGTGGCATGATTGTTGTTGCCAGAAGGGCTGGTCTGAGTATTTCAGAAACTGCTGATCTACTGGGATTTTCACGCACAACCATCTCTAGGGTTTACAGAGAATGGTCCGAAAAAGAAAAAACATCCAGTGAGCTGCAGTTCTGTGGGCGGAAATGCCTTGTTGATGCCAGAGGTCAGAGGAGAATGGCCAGACTGGTTCGAGCTGATAGAAGGGCAACAGTGACTCAAATAACCACCCGTTACAACCAAGGTGGGCAGAAGAGCATCTCTGAACGCACAGTACGTCGAACTTTGAGGCAGATGGGCTACAGCAGCAGTAGACCACACCGGGTGCCACTCCTTTCAGCTAAGAACAGGAAACTGAGGCTACAATTTGCACAAGCTCATCGAAATTGGACAATAGAAGATTGGAAAAACGTTGCCTGGTCTGATGAGTCTGGATTTCTGCTGCGACATTCGGATGGTAGGGTCAGAATTTGGCGTCTACAACATGAAAGCATGGATCCATCCTGCCTTGTATCAACGGTTCAGGCTGGTGGTGGTGGTGTCATGGTGTGGGGAATATTTTCTTGGCACTCTTTGGGCCCCTTGTTACCAATTGAGCATCGTTGCAACGCCACAGCCTACCTGAGTATTGTTGCTGACCATGTCCATCCCTTTATGACCACAATGTACCCAACTTCTGATGGCTACTTTCAGCAGGATAATGCGCCATGTCATAAAGCTGGAATCATCTCAGACTGGTTTCTTGAACATGACAATGAGTTCACTGTACTCAAATGGCCTCCACAGTCACCAGATCTCAATCCAATAGAGCATCTTTGGGATGTGGTGGAACGGGAGATTTGCATCATGGATGTGCAGCCAACAAATCTGTGGCAACTGTGTGATGCCATCTTGTCAATATTGACCAAACTCCCTGAGGAATGCTTCCAGCACCTTGTTGAATCTATGCCATGACGAATTGAGGCAGTTCTGAAGGCAAAAGGGGGTCCAACCCGTTACTAGCATGGGGTACCTAATAAAGTGGCCGGTGAGTGTATCTTTAATCACATCACAGTCAAAATTAATTTTGAGATATCACAAATGAATTCATCTGATTTGTCAGTTAAACTGTCACACAATTATAATCAAGAAATTTGGTTAATTTTTAATGGTCAAAACTATATTTTTTTAATATCCGAATTATGAAATATCTCCCCTAGAGCTGTCACTGGGCTGTCCTAACAGTTGCCTGCAGAATTTTGTGTGGCTGCAATGGTGCTGGCTCTTTTTTACAAAGTTGTTTCAAAATGCCACTATATAGAAAGAACTCAGCAGTGTGGGATGTTTGGAGAACAAGGTCTTTGTGAATTCTAAGACCGCTTCAGATATCTGTCATGAGTTGCAGCAGAGAAGTTAGTTAGAAGCTGGATATTCAAGCACAGTAACACTGTTGATCCGATTCAGGAGCTCAGACTTTGGCCAGCAAGAAAGAGCAAGTAAATAAAATACATATAATTCAACCATTTAGTTCCATTCTCCATGCCAATTATTGTAAATAATTCACCATTAGTTGTTTGCTAATCAATGAAAAAAACCTCAGTAAGAAGCAGAAAGCGTTGCAGAGACAGGAGGAGCAGAAAGGGAGAGACATTTAGAAAAGCACCAGTTCATTTTTATAAAAATGGTTTTATTAATTAGAGAAATTAGATTAGTAACAGCTTTAAATCTGTGCAATTTGTAATTTGGATTAGAAGTTTAAAGGTTCGGTCTCTTTCTGCTGCAGCGCAGCGTGCAGGCAGCCTGCCCAGCATGAATCATGACAGCAGGCAAGATAGAGGAGAGCAGGAGGCGGGGTTACCAATCTACTCGCTCTGGAGAGCAGAGTTTGCTGCTTTTAGATGTTGTCGCCAAAGTCTCCAGTAGCAGAAAAAAGTCGCTAGATTTGGAGGGGGTGGGGGATTTTGGCAAAAGGATTTTGATTAAAACATTATTAATGTGCACAAATAAGGAATAGTTGTATGAACCTTACCAACAGAATTTTATGGGGCCCCCAGGAACTTAGGGCCCTAGGTAACTGCATAGTTTGCCTAATGGTAAATTGTCCCTGCTGCCACTGTACTATAACCTGGTGTAATAACACTTCAATAAATGTGCAATAACAAATTGATAACCCTTTTATTAATCCTGTGCTATCTAATCCCTGCACCTATTTCAGTTAGCTTGCTTAGTCCATGTTTCTATTCAACAAATTTGAAAGTTCTCTGTTTCTGCCACCACTTTACTTTATATAAGTCACCATAAATCTCTTCTTCTTTATTTTTCTTTTGCACTGTATATACTCCATGCATCTTTTCCTCCTGTATGCACCTTCTGTTGTCTATTAGAGCCAAAGTCACAAGTGAATTTCTCCATTGTGAGGTCAATAAAGTTCAATCTAATATAATCTTATGCTACGTTCAGACCGGACGCAGCAAAAGCAGCAAAATCGCGTCTGCTGCTTCATTTTTGCTGCTTGTACCAGTTAGTTCTGACGCGCGGCTGAAGCAGCTTTGCTGCTCTGGCTGCGCAGTGCAAAAGTGGCTCTGGCGCGCGTTGGGCGGAGCTACTCTATCCTTTCTCTGCCTTGCAGCTATATTTGCTGTGATCAGTGGGAATAAAGTAGTTTTAATATGTTTTTAAGTGAGAAAATACACCTGAAAACTTAATCAGTGCAGTCAGGTCATCCAGATTATCATCCTGCCTCCCAATGTTATTTCTGTCGGAGCCGCTCAGACCCCCACATACCGGCGGTGCGCCGACAGAAGGAATCCCTTCAACAGCAGCCTCTGGCCGGGTCGCCTCCTCGCGGTTCACCGCGGCGGCTGGTAGGTGTTTTTCATCTAAATAATCCAAACTGCAGGCACCAGAATAATAAAAGCGAACATATTCTGCCGGCAGATGTATGCATTTTAAGTTAATTATGCGTTAATAAACTGTTTAAGAGGAGTAATCAGAGCGGTCTGTGTCATCAGCGCTGTGTCTCTCTCCCTGCCAGCTGCCAGATCAGCTTCTCTGATTGGTTGATGCGGCGCGTCGAGCAGCAAAAATTCAATTTTTTCCATCTCGAGCAGCAACGCGTTTGCGGCGCGTCATGCGCGTCAGATTCTTAAACGCGCCAGACGCGCTGCTTCAGCTGCTCAGACGCGCTGCGCCTGCTGCTCAAAACGTGCCGCGGGACCTTTTGCTGCGCCTTGACGCGCGTCAACCATTGACTTTGCATGTAAACTCGCTGCTTCTGTCGCGCCAGCTGCGTCCGGTGTGAACGCAGCATTAGCATGCTTGATGTCATCCATGTGCAGCAAGTGGCTGATAGTGGCCCCACCCTCCCCTCTGTGGGAGTGGACAGCCTTGTGGTGATGGCATTGAGCTTGGAAGCCAGAGGTTCTGAGTTCAAGCCCCACTATCCACAGACTGCCACTGTGGGTCTTTGAGCAAGACCCTTAACCCCTGACTGCTCCCCAGGCACCGCACAAGGGATAGGTTAAATGCATAGAGTGAATTTTGCTGCTTTGTAGCCTACTTGTGACAGTGTAATGACAATAAAGTCAAATTCTATCTATTCCATTCATTTTTGTGTCGGCATCTATAGCCAGTCTTTAGGATTATTTGGCTAAGGGGGTTCAGGCCTTTATAGAACAACAGAGAACCTCCTTCCTATATTCCACATTCGATAACAAACCCAGGCTGTGCAGAGGTTTGTTTGTCTGGTTTTGCTGTCTTTGCTGACTGTCCTCTCAACCAGTATAGTTGGTGTTTGGCTCCTCTTGTGTTTTTACCAATGCCTTTCTCCTTTCTGTGCCTCTGTCATGTTAAGGCCAGGTGACACTATCCAGGATGAAACATCCGAGATCCTTAAGTACGTCAAGGACAGGGCTCCAACAGACGACATCCTCACTGAATGTCTCAGACAATGGGGAACAGAAGGGATAAGATATATAGAGGATAAGCCCCCACACGGGATGTACCACGGGAAAGTGGCAGATATCAGGAAACCCTACCAATGGCTAGACAAAGCCGTACTGAAAGACGGCACAGAGGCACTCATCACGGCTGCACAGAAGCAGACCCTAAGCAACAGAGCAATAGAGGTACAGATCTACCACAACACCCAAGGTGCAGGCTGTGCAAAAAGCCCCCTGAGACCAGCTCATCACTGCAGGATGTAAGATGCTGGCAGTGAAAGCTTACATGGAGCGCCATAACCAAGCGGCTGGAATAGTATACAGGAACATCAGTGCAGAGTATGGGCTGGAAACCCATAGGTCAAAGTGGGAAACACCTCCAAACGTGGTAGAGAATGATCAAGCCAAGATCCTGTGGGACTTCCAGATACAGACGGACCGAATGGTAATGGCAAACCAACCGGACATTGTGGTGGTGGACAAAAAGCAGAGGAAAGCCATTATAGTTGACATAGCAATACCAAGTGACTGCAACATCAGGAAAAAGGAACATGATAAACTAGAGAAATACCAAGGGCTCAGAGAAGAGCTGAAGAAAACCTGGAAGGTCAAGGCTTCAGTGTTACCCGTGGTCATTGGGGCCCTCAGGGCAGTGACCCCCAAACTGAAGGACTGGTTACAGCAGATCCCTGGAAATACATCAGACATCTCAGTCCAGAAGAGTGCAGTTCTAGGAACAGCTAAGATACTGCGCAGAACCCTCAAGCTCTGGCATGAAAAACAAAGTAGTTTTCTTCTTTCTATTCATTCTAACTAGGCTAAAATAAGAAAAAAATCTGGTTTAAAATGAGAAAAAATAACTATAAATCATAAACCGTGTTCCATCTGTATCTAAGGACAAAAATGAGGTGTGAAGGAAGCATTTTTTGGTTCACAAATATTTTTAAAATGTTCATTTTTCTCTACTTACTCACCAAATAATGTTTAATGAAAGAAAAAAAACCCAGAGCAGCTGTGTTTTTCTGTGAAAAGGTAAATGTTGGGAAGATGCACAGGTGGTCCTTTATTTGAAAAAGTGCTCCTGAAAAAGGACTTTTTCCCAGAAAAAGAAGTGATTTTTACTCCAATCTGTTCCGACCTTTCCTCTGACAAGCATTAGCAGCTGGAAGAACTCCCAGCTGATTGCTAAAAAGCATAAAGTGGAAGATAAGTGTGAAAAGAAAGCGCATAAACAATACTGAAATAACTAAGAAGCAGCGAAGGCACATTGTTGGAGGAAAATTGATGGACATGCGTTCCAACAAACACTGTTAAGTTACTATAATTGCAAATTAAAGCCCGGATAAAAGGAAGCGTAGAGAAACAAAGACAAGTGGTACATATGTCCCACCCCCTCCCTCAAAAAAGAAACCATTGTTACAGAGCCTTTGAGGACGGCTTAACGAAAACAATGTGGGAATGCACAGCAAACGCACAAACCCATTTAACCCTGCAGGATAACGGAGGCTTAGCACGGTCAGAGCGTTCGGGGGTCAACCGTCCCTTAGCCTGGTGGACAGACGCCTCACTCACACAATATCATTTTGATGACATCATGTAATGGATGCTGCGGGCACACTTTTCAGCTTAGAGCTGCCGTATTTAACCGCTCACACTAAGCTCCTTTGTTGTGTTCAAAAGGAGTAATATAGGGTAAAACCAGCAGGAGATGTCCTGTTTGGATGATAACCCAACAATAGCCCCATGCTTAAAAGATTAGACAGCTTTCAGACGGCTGATTTACTGCAGAGAAACCTGAGTTGAGATTTTTCTTTCTCTCTTGATCTCTTTCAGCCCAACCCCCCCCAAACAAATTCACTGTTTCTGTTCCAACAATTATCCTTTCTGAGAATTTGTTTCTCTAACTGCCTACATCATCATTGTCAGGAAATGTCAATGATTTTCCTTAAGGATTTTTAGGACCCCGAAAAAGAAAAACAACTAAGACACATAACAGACAAGTTAGGCCATTGTGTTACCTCTGTGTGCTCATAAGGCTTACATTTCTTACAGAGGATGAATCGGATGAAAGTGGAGATGAGAAGTGATGACTCAGCATGTTTATAAGATGCTTAATATTTGGCGTAAGCCTTTTGCTCTTGTTGGGACATAGCTAAACCGAATATCACTGGACACAATAAATGCAATCCAGACGTCTTTTGTCTGCTCTGTCCTCTGAAGAAGGGTTTTCATTAATCCAGCATGGATGATTCAAAGTCTTAAAGCCCAGACCATCTCATGAGAGTAATTCTTGTAGGGAAGACACTTAAGGCCTGTAGACTTGTGCATAAGAGTTGGTCACCGTCGCATAAAACAAAACACCAAACAATTTCCTTTGAAGTAAATATACCATCCTAGTTGACCTTCAATTTCAGTTTTGATAAGAGCAGAACATTATAGATTGAACTAACAGATTCTGCAGAGTGAGAGAATAGGGATAGAATGAAGCAGAATGATGATGTTGGGGCTGGCAAAACATGTACAAAGTCCCAATCAAAGTTCAGACATAAATCCAGCTAAAGATCTGTTGAAAAGCTTTAATATGAACGTCCAGATACACTCCCTCCAAGCTGACTAAGCCTGAGCTGATTTTAAAAAGATGGGCATAAATTTTACTCTCTAGATGTGAAAATTTCTTATGCACCCCAAAGGACTTGCAAATGTAATTGCCTTCAAAGGTGGCTCTACCTTAGAAAGTCTCGACTTAGAGTGCCTGAATACAAATGAACGCAGTACTTTTATGATTTTTATTGGAATGTATTTTGAAAACTAAGCTTCTTTTCCAATCTCTTTACATTTATACGCTATTTTATTATTATAGTTATATCAAAAACAAGGAATATATTTTACAGGATAGACAATATATAGGTGAAAGTTAAGCCTAAATAAAGAAATATGCTTGAAAACAGAATTTGTCAAACAACTTGGGCAACAACTAACATTTATTATGTATTGAGACAAAAAAAAACTCAAAACTGTATTAAGTATATATCTATATCAATATATATATATATATATATATATATATATATATATATATATATATATATATATATATATATATATATATATATATATATATATATATATATATATATATATATATTTTGCAAACCCCTCTATATCTTGAAAAACAGTTTTTTAAAATTACTTTGTTATCAAAGTGACGTCAGAACACAACAGTACAGTGGTTCTGCTGCGCCATGTATTTCTTATATTTTTAGGAACAACCGCTAACATGTTCTGGAATTTGTTGAACACATGTACTTACCAAAAACATTACTATGGTGTTGGGGCTCAAAATGGTAGAATTCTCTTAGGACAAAAATCAAGAGGTCGGGGAAAAGATTCATTTCAGCTTTCCGACTGGATTGGGGGACACTGTTTACCATATTTTTCAGACTATATGTCATGATTTAATTAAAGGTCTGACCCAAAAAGCAGAAGTCCAAACAGAGAGACACAGATGAAAAGTTTAACAGGTTTTATTGAAGAGGTTAAGCACGGTGCAGTGTTGCTCTGAACTCTGCTCTGCCGGAACTGGAAGGCGGGGGGAAGACAGACTATTAGTTCAGGCTCAGTGGGAAATTTCATTCGTTGATTTGAAGAAGTGGATCTGGTTGATGACCAGGTGAACGGAGATGCTGATTGCCACTCACATTTCCTGCTGTACTTGAACGGGTCGTAGTAAAGACGATTCCCTTGCTCAGAGAGTAATTTCAACATCCTCTCAAGTAGAGTGGATTCAAAAAGGGAGTTTTTCCTCTCCGATGTCGCTACATGCATGTCGATAAACTGGTTTTCCTTAGATAGAAAACTTTGAATTAATTTGACAGGTTTAATTGTCCCTGTAACATACCTTAAGATGATGCGTGTTGTGAATAGAAATAAACTGAATTTAATTGAAATTGAATAAAATCATGTTAACACAACCAGCTCCATTCTGGAAGCAAATATTTCATTGAAAATTTTATAATTAAACGGCAGTGAGATCAAAATGAGGTCAATAAATATGCAAGAAAAACAAATTGTAAAAAAAAAAGACATAATGAAATCTGTCAAATCATGAACATTTGAGAGTAGCAAAATATTAACAGCTTGTTGAATTGAATAACAGCTAAAAAAAAATGTTTTTTTTTTAAGACAGTCTGGTGCTACACTTATATTTTCACTTTCCAACTGAGGGTCAGCGACAGAAGGACATCTCTATGTGTTAAACTAGTAGAGCTTCTAATGTCATGATCCTGACTATAATATCAGGCTATAACAGGATTCTGGGTTTAAGTGTGGATGCACCAAATAAAAAATCCCATTTTCTTGTTCCTGGACTTTCTTTCTGGTTTACATTTAGATGTAAATCATGCTTGAAGATAGAAATAGAAACACCCCAGATTGTCTTTCTGAGAATTAAAGATTAAAGCAGATTGAGAAATATTAAAATCCCCCCTACTCACTGTGTCTCCATGAAAAGAAACCAAGGTGAGAAAAAGAGAAGCAAACGGCCTAGGAAGAAAACAAACTTGAAATGTCCTGAAAAGAGAGAAAAAAGGCTCATTCTGGAAAGATAAGGGAATACAGGAAGAAAGAAAGGAGACAAGATGGCCAACATACATAGGAAGAAAGGAATATTTAGAGAGAAAATTCAACAGAGATTGAGGAATTAATTCAGAAAGGAGTCTTGCTGTTAATGATGGAGGCCTGCAGGATGATTAAGAAGGCAATCTGTGGGACACAGATCATCATTAAATCTAAGATGTTATAGCAAAGGAGCAATCCCTGACCTTTTTCTGCACCTGAATCTGTGATAAAGAGAAAAAAAAATCAAATATATCTCATTTCTGAATTTAAACTTTTTTCTCTTAATACGGCTGGTGTCAGTTATAGACTCTAGGTGTCTCCTTTCATGGCTTTTTTATCTTTAGTCGTCTGATCTAGCTTCTTTCTGTTCCTCCTCCTATCTTTTCATATTTAGTTTAACATCTGTTATCCTTGTTTTCCTTTCTTCCCTTTATGTGTCGTCTCTTTCATCACTTGACTTTTTTTCCATGTTTGTATTGATCCCAGCTTTAGCCTCGCCCCCTTACCTTCTCTGGAGTTGTTCTGATTCAGGAGGATTTTCATAACAACGTTGAGCTCACTCTAAAGGCCTTGCAGGCTTCATGCTGAATTAGCCAGTTAACCGCACACACGCAGACACGTCTTTGAATAAATTAGGCACACTTTGAGATGCAGCCTAACGAGGGAAATCCATCAGCGACTAACAAGGAGCGATGTCCTGACAGGGCCTTGTAGCTGAATAACGTCTGCTAATGGGGAGTGAAAGCTACCAACACACACCGCTTTGGTGTTAGGAATTCTTTTGATTTGCGCTTGTTGTACCAGGAGTCATGAGGGGCATCACTTAGGAAGATTGGGTGTGACGAAGTTAGAGAGACTATAAGGGAGACCTTGGAGACATTTTGAGTTTTTTTTTTAAGTTCAAATCAGTGAAAGGAATCCAACCTCACTCACAGACCTTGGGAGATTTTAAATGTATACATATAAAATCATCCAGATAATATCCGGACCTGCCATTTTTATTTCCCACACCATTCTTGGTCCCACTTATATTCAGGTGCATCCATGCAAATCATACAGTTATCAAACCCTATCAGGGTGAATCTATTAAACAGCTACACTTGAAAAACAATCTAAAAATAAGAAAAAATGTCTTATATTAAGTATATTTACCCTAAATTTAAGTAGGTAAATAAGATAATTTGCCAATGTCATTAGTATTTTTACTCCTAAAATAAGTTAATTAGATAACAAGTACTTGAAGCAAGACAATGGAATATTTTTTTCTTATTTTAAATTTAAATTATGTTTTTCCTTTGGCAAATTGTCTCACTTATCTCCTCTATTCAAGAACGAATCCACTTATTTTAAGAAAGAATTGCTTATCTGAATTTTGATTTTTTTTCCAGTGTGAGTATTTTTACACTTGAAATAAGATAATTAGATAACATGCTCCAAAAAATAAGACAATCCAGATGTGTTTTCTTAGTTTAATTGTAAACTGTCTTGTTCCACTGGCAAAATCTCCTCAATCCAAGAAAATATGCTTTTATTTTAAGAAAAATATTACTTATCTAGATTTCAATTTTTTCCAGTGAATCTGGATTTTTGGTCTAACCACTCAGAAGGCGAACCAAATTTCACTGAAATGAGGAGATGAGGAATTCACCCTGGGCTAAATCCCACCATAATTAAGCAAGTCATTATTTGATTGACTTTCGTTAAACTGACTTGAACAGGAATGTGTGAAAGTATTAAGTAATCTATTTAGTTCTACAGTATTTTTATCTCCCTTTCCTTAGATTTATTTTAAGAAGCTCAACTTTCCCCCTAAGCCTGCAGTAAACAAGGCCTTGCTTTCTCAGATGGAACCAAGCCAAAGTACGGTTGAATTTCAGTGCCTCTCCTTGTCATGCAGAGAAAAAAGTTTAGCATTTGTGCAGAAGAGTTTTACAGATTGAGTATGAAGACCGTAAAGGAATTGGGACCAGAGTCCATCCTACGGACAGGGATTCTCAATCAGAAAGAGGTGGATTACTCCCTCCAAGTTTGCTCTCAGCCAAAGTTAGAGGACTTTAATTTTCCGTCTGTCCTCCTGTCAATAGATGAAATGATGGACTAGGACAGCGATTTCAAACACAAGCCCTTGAGGATAAGCATGTACTGATAGTAAACATTCGCCTGCCTTGTGTCATTGACTTAACAGCAATCCCTCACACTGGGCATGCATGCAATAAGAGTGAAGAGGAAAAGGTCCTTTTGAGCAGGAAGGCCTTTAGTAGGCCTTCTGCTGAGGCCGACTAGGGAATCAAGACAACAGACACACAAAAAGTAAAATAGGAACATTGATCCATAAATACTCGATTGATATAAAAGGTAATGGTAACCTAGTTCTACCCGTTGGTCTGTTTTTAAAAGAAATAGTTAAGCAGATGAGTTCTGAGCCAATAAGCCGAGACACTAAATTAAAGCTTCCTAAAAAATAAACAAAAAAACAACTTAAGCCTAGCCTTCAGGGACCGTTTCTCAATGTGTACTTGTGCATTCTCGTGTAGTCGTTAAACGTTATCAGCCTCAGCCCTAGAACTGTTCCAATTCACAAGAATAGCAGACCGAGAACAAAGTCCCCAGATGTTGTTCTCGCCCCTCCCTCTTTACCCAGCATGCATCAGAGCAGACTTGTAAGTTCTTGAGGACAGCTGTCCCAGCATGCACTGCGGCAGCAGCAGATTCCAGGTTAGCGCTCACAGAGCTCAGAGTATTAAGTTAAATGTTCTCTTTTCTGTTGACGTTGTTCTATAAAGGTAAATTTTAAGATCTTTTGAGGTGAGAAAATTATACTTTTAAGCTTCAATATATAATTGGTCCATTTACCGATTAAATGCGTAATTAAAAAGAAAAAATTCCGACGTAGAGAAGACCGTGGCAGGTCTAACGTTAGCTCGTCTGCAGCAGTCCTCTCTCTGCATAGCCATGTGTTAAGGACCACTAGCTTTGATGGAGATTTTCTGTTTTATTTGGCAAAATATTCATTTGATTTGTGTTTATCTGACAAATTCATTATTATTTCCCCAACAAATGAAAAAATAATTTATTATTATCTAGAGACTATTAACAACAGGAGGTGAAATGCAGCTCCAGACGAGCCGAGCATGTGATGATGAGTACGCTCTGTTCCTACTGACACATATTTATGCTGTGTGCTTCCGTTCTGCCATAGTCCAGACTTTCCTGTGTTACTGTCAAGAACATACCTGACCAGGACACGAGTCTGTACTCACGTTGTTGTGAATAGAGAAATGGACAGGGTTCTGCCTCATGGACTAAAACTGGTAGTTGGTTAAACATGAGAGGACCCTAAAAAAAATCAGATGCAGAAGTTGGAGAGGCAACATTAACAGGATCTGAGTCTATGGATGCAGAAGGATAATGAGTGCTGGAATTAACCAACTGAGACCTTGGAAGCAGGAAAGCTGTGGAAGCAGAGAGTCTTCTATGGCTTAGAAGAGTTCTACCCTTTACGGGACAAGATCTGACCCGGTGTCCCTCTCCGCCTCAGTAGAAACACAGGTTCAGCCGATGATGTTGGTTCTTTTCATCCTTGGACAAGCGTATGTATTCCAGCTGCTATGAATTGAGATCTGGTGTTTGAGCTGGACCGGGAACTGGCTCAAACACCCGACTAAATGGGTTGGGAGTTACTGGATTTTAACAGCCGGTCCAGAAGCCAACCGGAGTGTGAGAGGTCAAAATCCTGGTAGGTAAGGTAACTACCCACCTAAGAACATTCAGCTCGTTTTATCTGATGAAGGTTCTCAGTCATCCAGGTCATAGTCATTCTGTAAAAATTCAAAAAACATCCACTGGACTTGGTTTTCAAGATTTGAAGACGTTTCGCCACCTCTCCAGGAAGCTTTCTTAATTTAAATGTCTGGATCCGCAGTGAGTTTGAGTCTTACATGGACAAGGCCTTGTATTGCTTGGAAACATGCAATGGTAACCGATGAATGGGTCGTTTAGTTCCATCGTTAGCCTGTGATATCTGAACCTGTCTATGAACCTGTTTTATCCTTGATTTTGCATGATCAATTAATTAATTACAACTCCCAGTCCTAGTTAAATATATAGTATTTATAATCTACAAAAATATCACAACACATGCAACTTTTAGATCCATCCTGGGTCCCACACACCTGAATCAAATGGCTGGGTTACCTCCTCTGTATGCAGTCAGTTGCTCTAGAATCCTCACAATCATCTAATAACTTGATTCAGGTGCGTTAAACCAGAGGCACATCTAGAATTTGCAGCATACCGGCCCTAGGGAACTGGAATTACCCACCCCTCATATTATGTATGACATTTCTGTGTGTTAGGGTAAAAAAGACGGAGCTATATATGTGTTTTTGTTTTAGAATAAGAGTGAGGACTAAACTTGTCGCAGTCCAAATTTTAACCTTTGGAATGAGGACATTTTGGCTGGTACCCACAAGCTGTTTTCACTAACAGTTAGGTTCAGACATAAGATGTAAATTAGGTTAGGGTTAAGGTGAATTATGCACTGCTAATGGGTAGGTTTAGAGTTTTTGTCAGTGTTAGGGCATAGAAAGTGCTGAAGATCAATGGAAGCCAATGGGAGTCAACACATGGTCCTCACTACCTGTAGTCAAACAAGAATGTATGTGTGTGTGTGTTTAAAACGACTATCTACTCACTGCAGCTGGATGAAGCACAGAGTGGAGCAAAACTATAAATATTCTCTCTGAGACACACTTGGAAGCAAACACACGCACCATAAATAGACGTTGATGTTGAGCTTGAACCTGGTCTGCTCTGCCAAACCTGATTAAACTAGAAATAAATCACCCCCCCCCCCCCACACACACACACATCGCTTAGCACACAAACACATACGCGGTAAATGTGTTTGTGTGTTGTTGGCCTCATCTGTGGCTTGTGGATGTTAAAAGGTGGAAACAATTTGAACAGAGGCAGTTGATCTTGACACTTTAGGACATAAATCTGATTCCAACTTAAGTAAATGTCAGCACTACTGAAAAGCCTGTCCAATCATTGCATCTGTATTTGTAAGACAAAATCCAGTGCTATGCTATATGGGTTTTTAGCTTGTAAAGAGCCTTCTCTAACTGAAATATTTGCTAAGAATTTACTGATATTGGATCAAATTATTTATTATTTAAATAACCCCACATAAAGAACTCTTTGACCACATATGTTGGAATTTATCATTACTGGTATGCTACAAAACAAAAAATGACTATGTAATTAATTAACTGCTTTTATAATATGACTCATAAGTTTAAATCGATCAACTGGAATTCACTTGTATGTTTCAATACATTTAATTGCCTGAAATAAATAGATACGTTAATGAAATGAATACTTTGAACTTTCTTGGGTTATAAGGGTTTTTATACAGAGGCTCAGGAGGGAGGGGGTCAAGAAGCTTTGGAAACCTTTGTCACATGACTCTCCCCCTCTCTCGTGCCCCCTTTAATCAACTGGTTTTCCTTATATAGAGGACTTTGAATAAATCTGACTGTATGATCTGGTTGAACTATAAAGTGCCTTCAGATGACATGTGTTGTGAATTGGCGCTATATAGGTAAACTCAATTGAAACTGAATTGAATAGTGACATAGGTAAAGTATGTCAATAAGGAACAGAACTCTAAGCCATAGTGCAGGGGTAACCAATTAAAAATCAGCAGGGTTCGAAAATCATCAACCAGTAAAGGTCCAGTAAAGTCGTGTTTTGATACTGTCGTCGGACAACATGATCAAATTCACGACACAATGTCATCTCAAGGCACATTACAATTCATTCAGTCAAATTGATTGAAAATTTTCTATCTAAGGAAAAGCAGTTGATCGCATCGACTCATTCATGCTTGTAGTGACAGAGGAGAAGAAAAACTCCTTTTTAACAGGAAGAAACCTCCAGCAGAACCAGGCTCAGTGTGAGCGGCCATCTGCTGAGGCCCACTGGGGTTCAAGGAGACAGAAGCAGAGATAGAAAAGACAACTGTAAAGGCGGCCCCATCCAGGAAGCACAAGGCCAGGCAGACAAGCTCCGAGCCAGCTCCCATGTCAGAGGACGAAGAAACACATCCAGCCAGTCACAGTCAGAGAAACAGGACTGCACTGAAAAACAGGCAGATCTCCAAGATCTAGAAACAAAGGTGTTGATGGCAGCAGCACAGCTGATATTTCTCTCCAGGATGGAGTCACAGCCAAACAGGAACAGACCAGATGAAGCTACTATGAGAAAAGGCAGAGAAAGAGATTGAACTAACAGATTCTACAGAGTGGGAGAATAGAGAAAGAATGAAGCAAAATGATGAGATAGGGGTCCCTATGTCCTCCAGCAGTCTAATCCTATAGCAGCATAACTATAGAGATAGCTCAGGATAACCTGAGCCACTCTAACTATAAGCTTTATCAAAAAGGAAAGTTTTAAGCCTAGCCTTAAAAGTAGACAGGGTGTCTGCCTCACGGACTAAAACTGGTTGTTGGTTCCACAGGAGAGGAGCCTGATAACTAAAAGATCTGCCTCCCATTCTACTTTTAGAAATTCTAGGAACCACTCCTAAACCTGCAAATTAAGGGCTGGTTATCCTCCCGTAGCAGAGTGCCGTAGTGAGCTTGTTGCAGATATTTTTGATTTATGGCCAATATTGAAACTGCAACGCCGCAACGCAAGACGGACAATCAGGAACTAGATGTGGGTCTAGATACGGCCGAGGTGGTGAGGAAGTGGGGGCAAGTTTGTGCAACAACAGAGGGACATCAAGGGCAAAAGAGCGGGGATCCAGGTGTGAAAAAGACTCCCAGCGTTCTCGTTCACCTCGCTCTTCTAGCTGGTCTGACTTCACGAGTCGTTTTCCACATGGGCAGTCATACAAACAAAACAAGTTGGTAAGGTACCAAACAGGAAATATGCAGAGTGTAGAGCGGATGTAGAACTGACCAATCAGTCCACCTGTCTGCGGTCACCTACAATTTTGCAGAGGTGCTGCAGACTGTCTGCGGAAGGGGCGGGTGCATAGTTTAGAGTATAAACCAGCCTTAACAGGCTGCTGCATGCACGGCGCCATCTTTAAACCTGTAAGGCACTCCTGATTCCTTGTTTTAGGTTTGCTCCCCAGTTCTTCTCACCCACAAACTAATCTCCATCTGCCCTTCTTTAAAAATAAAAATAAGAAACAGCGGCTGCTCCATTAGCTACCCTTGGTGGTTTCATTTAATCTCCCTAAACCTGACTGGTTTACGGAGATTAAAATAAACATGGTAGTGGTAAAAATAAAACATATATATGGTACCGAAAAAAAAGAAAAGATAAATTGTTGTATATTTTTCCTTAGGGAACGTGGCAATTACTTGACACCAAATGTTTGCCATTCAACACTATTTTGTTCTATTCGGTCTCTTACTCTAACGTTGATCTGTTGTTTTTTTTCAATGTATCAGACCTCAATATAAATAGTAGAAATATTAGTTCACTTTAAACGTTTGGTAATACTTTTTTGACAATAGTAATCTGAAAAATTATTGTGCATCATGCTACCTATTTTTCACCAGTTTTTGACTTAATACTTTTAGCATTTCATATCTTTTTTCCGACTTTATTGGCAGTCTAGTAGCTTTATTCTCATGCAGCTTCATAGTCTGAAAATCAGTTTGAACAGTTTAATGTTTTGCATATTGAGTAAACAAACTTTCATTCTTTTAAATAAATTTAGAATTTTAGGATTCTGGTGTTCATTTATGAAACAAAAAATATGTGGGGATCTTGTAAATGCTTCACACTGATGGACTGAAACGTAAAAAAGTAATTCTGGCATTAATGAGGAGGAAGCAATGAGTTGGATTCTATCATATGCAGTAAATGTCTTTAGTGAAAATGTTTGGAATATATGCAGAAAATTCACAGTAATCTGACAAACATGACATTCAACCCGTTGAATAAACAGTAGAGCTGAACTCAGACGACTCTGCTGTGGTTCAGTCTGTCTGTTCACTTAAATCAACACATTGTTTACTGGTGGGACTGTTTTAACCTCATTAGCCTCTGCCTGACTGATTAACATTTTGCTCCTGGGTACCAAGAAACAACAATTACTGATCATTATCAGCATTTATTTACATAACAAAGCAGCAAGTGCTTGGTATTAGCAAACAAAAGGTCAGAAATTAGCAGAGAAAAAAAAGGCTGTGTGTTTGGCCCGCGTGGGAACCAGTACAATTACATAACCCATTTATAGAATATAAAGAACTGTTTTCTCACCCCTCATGGGGTGGTATGTGTCATCCTCAAGCTTGGGTCCTCTACCAGAGGCCTGGGAGTTTCAGGTGCGCAGTATCTTAGCTGTTCCTAGGACTGCGCTCTTCTGGACAGAGACCTCTGATGTTTTACCTGGAATCTGCTGTAGCATCATTCTCAGCATCATATGGTGGCAGCCAATCTGCTTTTTTTTTTTTTTTTTTTTTGCTTTTTTTTTGTACTGTTGGCTGACAGCAAAGGCGATATGAGAGAGGAGGAGAGACATGCGTGAAATGACCACCCGGGTCGGTCACGTCGATGACTGAGGCCTCCGTACATGGGTCGTAAGCGCATAGCTGCCAATCTTCTCCAGACCTGTACAATTTTTGATTTAAAAGCAAGGGAAGTTTTACCACGTCTTCTATGAGTCTTCCCACTGTCCTAGTCAAGCTCCAGTTCATTAATTATATTTCGACACATGTGCACAAGAAATCTAAAAGAAACAATTTCAACAAATGACAAACTACAATAAGGGGATCAGATTTTGACTTGCAATACTAGCAAGAAACATGAGACTCATACGGTTTGCATCTACAGATGCAAACATGGAATTTTAATTCTAAATATGATTTTAATGGATTGGCACCTAATTAGACCATTCTGATTCATCACAGCAGTCCTGTAGTGTCAGATCAGAATCAGGGGGATTTCTAAAACAGACAACTGGCTCTGACTTAATATACATCAATTCAATCTGAAAATTTCACACTAAGACAATTAGGAGAAACAATTATGATTCACTAGGCCCGTTAGACACATTAGGTTTTTGAAAAACAAACATTGCATGTCTGTTTGACGAGGGTCTTATCAAAGAATGTTTTGCACTTTTTCCTAGAGAATTCAATATTTATAGGGATAAGATTCCATAACTCTGTTGACAGGGCAGGAAATGACTTTTTTTGGTTTGTTCAATATGAATAAGATATTGATGAATTTATCTTTATTTAGTTATATTTACAGTACATGAAGAACTGCTGAAATTATTTTAAGATTACACATAAATAGATTTATTAACTCAACGGGGGAAAAGGAATTACATTAGGGTAGGATTAAGATTCACTCGATGAGAACACCTTAATTTGCCTATTGGCACAATCTGCAGCCATTCTATGTTAAAATTGATTTAACTAATTTATAGCAGCTGTTGTGAAACTAAACACGCAGAGTTCCTGACTTTAGGCCAGATCACTTTAGAGTTGCGGTTTAGGTACCAGATCTATTCCAATGGTCAGATCTGCTCATGCCAGTGACGTTAAGCTACGGTACGACGCATCGGGAGCGTCTGTAGCATTAACGCGTCTAATGACCAATAAAGTTTTAGCTGATCGATAAAAAAACTGTTTCTGGTAAACAAAGTAACCATTAGATCGTGATACAAAGGGGGTGAGCTGGGTAACGCTGTGGCTACCTGTGCTCAATAGCTAAGAGGTTAGCCTCTTTTAGCTCGATCAGTTCGCCACATTAAAGGAATAGTACACCCAAAACATGATTAGCCTTCATTTTCTACTCACCCCCATGCTGAACAACACTACTTTTTTGATACTTCAAATGCATCTGGAGATCTGGGAGGCTTCTTGCTGTCTGCTGATATTCAAATAATGGAGGTCTATGGCGCCCGAGGCAGAAAGGTCCATAAAAGTCCACAAAAAACGTGTCAATATTCCTCCGTACTGCTCGTCCAATGTATTCCAAGTGTCCTGAGTAGGTAGCGTCCATAATTTACTCGAAACGAAGTCATTTAGAATGTTTTTAAAGCATAAACAGTAGTGTATAGGATTTCCTAAAAGCTCGTTCACGAGTCTACGGAAACCGCGGCAGACCAAACCAGATGAAAGTGCGCATTCAGCGTCTGCTCTGCCGATAATGCAAGCGTAGAAGAAGAAATGTGCTGTTTACCTGTGCAAAGAAAGAAACAAGGAAAGAAAAATGTCTGAGGACTTCAGTGTTGAGGAAGAGCATGAGTTCTTTGCCGAGCTGAATGCGCACTTTCATAAACAGGTGCAATACAGTTTGTCCGTGTGGATTTGCCATATATTGCCGTCATAAGAAGGGACAGGACCCCAAGCAGATCCGGTACCTACACCGGATTTGAATCTGAATTTGATAAACCTGCTTCATGAAACGGACTCCAGTACATATTTGCAAAAAAAAAAAAAAACTGTGAGTCATTTGTGTATCCATTTTGAAAATATGACATAACATGAATATGCAAGTTAACGAAATTATACAGATTAATGTCTTAGCAGGAATCTGATTCTGCATGTTTCTAATTCTAAAAAATCACAATGATTTCATTAGATCTAAAGCTGCTTGTGTTCAAACCAAAGAAACGTGTCTCAAAAGAAACCAAGCACTAAAATTTAGGATACAGACTTGAACACATTGTTGTTTTAATGGGCTCTGTTTTGTAATGGATATAAGGAAAAACAATCCCTATCAACTTCCCAGTAATTCAGAAAAAAATAAAGTAAAAAGAAGAAACTAATTGGTTTACATCTCAGGAACAAACACACACAAAAAACAAAAAGAAACAACACAAATCAACGATAAAAAAAAACAACTTAAGTCTCACATTTGTCATAGTTTTTTTATGAAAAAGTGTCCCCGAAGCTCAGTTCAACTAATTAAGAACAAAACCCGACGTGTGGTGTGATGTGGCAGGATTTCATTGACAGATCTCTGTTTGTGTTTGAGTGTGCACCGCTGATTGGGCCTCAGTGCACACTTGCTGCGCTGCTCCTGTTGTGCTGAATCACGGTGTTTCTGCACGATAAGGGAACAACAAGCTGAATGCTAAGAGGATGATTGAAGATGGTAGTAATTAGCGTCTCGCCTTCGCCTTGGAAACAGATCTGTTTGCACGTGGCATACAACTGTCTGCACCCTGTGTGTGTTTGCAGGAGCACAATTGTTTGTGGGCTACATGTTTGTGTTAAAGCGTGCCTAAGTGTGTTTCAGTTTCTCTGGGGGTTTTTTCTCTAAAACCTCATGCTTCTGCAAAGACAACACTGAACCATGCACATCTTGACTCCAACAGATGCTATCTTTGGGTTGGTTCTTGGTGTGCGTGTGTGTAAGAGGATGCACATTGTAAATACGAGTAGTAGCAAATTTATCTTTGCCACCATTGTGCATATTTCAGATGTGCTGATTTAAGGTGTTTATCTCTGGCTCCTTCGCCGCCTCTCCTTCACTGTCTGCCTCTTACAAGGTAATCTCTTTTCTAATTAAGACAAACTGTGTTAAGGTAGGGAGGCATGTTGTATCCCAAGATATGAATTAAGTTGCATTTTTTGTAATGACTAGAAATGCTCCCCACTGTAAGCAGTCATATGTCTTCCTTTCAAAGGCAGGACTCAAAATATATGCCGGTCTAGTGAAACACTGCCTAAAACAGTAGCATAACAAAATGCATATTACTACTGGATAAAAAGTTGAAGCAATATATTTTCCCTATTTTTCGTTGATGATTAACTTTTCTTTCAAGTCATACAGGCATAGATTGGTATTTTCTTAACTTAAATGTAAGACTTTTTCTTATCATCTGTTCCTATCCACACTGTATTTAGGCTTTTTATTTATATAAGTATATAAATATGTAAATACATATATAAATATATATACAATGATTTCCGGATCGTAGCTATTGCCCGTGGGTTAAAAAAAATCATTTGAAAATAAATTGACGGTAAATAAATTTAAAAAAGACAATCGAAATCCATTTGCAGACAAATGGCCGTTATAAGCGGCTATCATTCCCATAGAATGGCTTTAGATTGTGCCAGCAGACTCATAAGGTTGTTATCACCGAGTGAATCCTAATCCTTATCCTAAAGTAATTCCTTTTCCCCCACAGAATTAATGAATCTATATATATGTAATCTGAAAATGATTTCAGTAGTTCTTTATGTACTAATATTATAACTGTTAGGACTCCAGTCTGTGAGGTCTGTGTGTTTGTGTGTTTTTCTTCCTTCCTCCACCAGGCGGCGCCTGGTTCTGATTCTCCTCCTCGATAACGGAGTGCTGAATCAAACTGAGTTTTTGTCAACCTGAGTCTTAACATTGTTTTTTGACTTTGCCTCTCGGCAGGAAGTTATCCTGCAAACTGGATGTTTCGAACCTTCTCAGGATCGAAACAAGGATCAACTGCGCTTCAAACTGAGCTGAGGAAACAAACCAGAGGTTTGGATCCACTTTTCCCTGAGGAAACGTTTGAGCTTCACACTGAGCAAGGAATTCATCTGCACAACAGTTCGTTCATGTACTGCAGGAAATCTGAGTGGCAGTCAGTCTTTCTCCGTTCATCTACAAGCAACCGCATTCCACCGTATGAGACAAACACTGGAACACATTCCTCACCTACTGGAGTCTAAGAGTCAACCTAATCTCTGGAAACATGAGTCTGCCAGCCTTTTCTCCTCTTCAAGTTCGAGAATCAATTCTCCCACTGAACCTGAACTAACCGTTCAGCAGTGTTCAGAGCAACACTGGAATCTCCACAAAACTTCTCAATAAACCTGTTAAACTTTTACCCTTGTCTCTCTGGACTGATTTATCTGCATGTGGGTCTGATCTCTTGATAAAATCATGACAATAACTAAATGAAAATAAAATGATCAGCATCTTATTCATGTTAAACAAATCGAAAACTAGTGATCTCTGTCCTGTCAACTGAAATGTAGGATCCTCTCCCTATATATATTTAATTCTCTATGAAAAAGTGCCAATCATTCTTTATTGAGATCCTTGTCAAACGGACAATGCAATGTTTGTTTTTAAAACTCAATGTGTCTATTTTCTAATGCACAAAACTTCAAAACCAGATTAGCTCTAGGGGGAATGTCATACGGTAACAGAATCTGACATTGAGAAATCTCCCATGCCATCAGAAAACTCAGTTTCCCTAATTTATGGTTTAAAATACTGAGAGTTTTCAGTAAACCTGCTCATTGAAACAGACTACAGGTGTGGATTTACCTTCAACATCATTTATATTTATTTCCCATTATTTTCTGTGTGACTCAAAGTTATTGTAATTTTATATATATATATATTTATTTTTAGCATTTAGCAATGTGCACACCCTGAAAAATCCCTTTTTACTAAAAATGCTTCTGAAAAAGTTTGTGCTGCTAAACTACCTGTTTAGTTAGCGCTTCTTTTCACAAATAAACACACAGTTATTAAATATGTTTATAAAGGTAGATTAGTTCTTTACCAGGAGATTCTCACAAAAGTTTACACGCTTATAGTAGCAAAATAAAATATTGTTATGCACTTTTTCATTTTCATCTCAACCAGGGTTATCAGCTGGTTATAAACTTTCAAATAAAGAGTTAGTAATTGAGTTAATAACCTGTGTCATTATCTTAACTTCACTGTTCTAGTTCTGTTTATGTAGAAGCAGTTCAGCAGGCTGGTATGCAGCAGTACGAAGCAATGGACTATTCTCCAGCGTGACCCTCCTCGTGCCTGGACTTATAAACGCAACCCTCCTACTTTTTTTCGCACCATTTTTTTTATTGTAATTTGATTGCGATTTAGTACACACAGAGTGTATACAAAACGAAATTTGGTTTTGTATACACTTTGTGTGTACGAAATGACATTAAAGTTGGTCTAAGTCTGAGTTTCTAATATATCAAAGAAAAAGTTTGGTCTTGCTGATAACCGCTAAGAAACTGGAGCCCATCGTAGCATAGCTCTCCATCTGGATTAGCGACTGTTAGGTTTATTCAATGATGATTATAAAGTTAATGTGTGTGCATATGGAACATTGGAGAAATTATATGCTTCACTCAGTTTACTGCAAACTGTCATGCAACGGTGGTAGAAAATTGCTGATGTTTGTGCAAGGCTAATCACAGTTATCAGGAGACCACTCTATTCTGTGATTCAATCAGAGGAGCATTTTGTCCTATGACCTGATCAATTGCCTTGTCAGAAGATCACTCTATTTTGTAACCCACCCCATGTGTTATGATCTGCTAATAAAAAGGCTTTGCAGAGGAAGTCAGTCAGAGAGTAGATGTAGCTGAATGTAGCTCTCTCCTTCTGCAGAAGCTGTTAAAAAAAATCCCTCTTCTGTGTGGACTCAGTTTCTCTTTTATGAACCTACATTTTCAAACCTAACAGCGACTCCTAGCAGCAGCCATCTACATAACTTCTAATAAATTTTGTTGCGCTCCAGTTCAAACTGAAAAGGTTTAATGTTACTCATTGCTGTTTTAGCTGGATTGAGCTAACACTGCAGAACCTGAAGGCAACGCAGCTTAAATAGCATGGGGACATCACTGTGATGATATTTTATTTAGATTTATTCAAAATAAACAGCAAACCATATTTTTACTGTGTTGTATTCACTTCAAAAATAAATATTTTTCTGATAAAATTTCCTTTTACAAATATTCGTAGATCTCTGGTAAAAAAAAAAAAAAAAGTCCTGCTATAGGCTTATAGTGTTGGAGTACATAGCGGCCCCTATTTCATCATTCTGCTTCATTCTATCTCTATTCTCCCACTCTGCAGAATCTGTTAGTTCAATCTCTAATGTTCTGCTCTCTCTGCTTTTCCTCATAGTAGCTTCATCTGGTCTGTTCCTGTTTGGCTGTGACTCCATCCTGGAGAGAAATATCAGCTGTGCTGCTGCCATCAACACCTTTGTTTCTAGATGTTGGAGCTCTGGCCTGTTTTTCAGTGTAGTCCTGGTTCTTTGATTGTAACTAACTATATGTGCTCTCTTCATCCTCTGACATGGGAGGTTCAGAGCTATTCTACCTGAACTGGAAAAACGATCTAGAAGTAAGTAAAAATGTCTTAAATAAGAGTATTTACCTTTGATTTGAATAGGTAAATGAGATAGTTTGCCAATGGAATGAGTATTTTCACACTTAAAATAAGATAATTTGATAATATCCTATTGAAACAAGACAATGCAATACTGTTTTCTTATTTTAAATCTAAATTGTCTTGTTCCATTGGCAAAATTTATCTTTTATCGCCTCAATTCAAGAACAAATGCATTTTAAGAAAAAAATACTTATCTAGATTTAAAATTTTTTCCAGTGTGGCTCTGTGTTTCCTGGACAGGGAAGCCTTTTACAGTTGCCTTTTTTATCTCTGTTTCTGTCTCCTTGAACCCCAGTCGGCCTCGGCAGATGGCCGCTCACACTGAGCCTGGTTCTGCTGGAGGTTTCTTCCTGTTAAAAGGGTGTTGTTCTTCTCCACTGTCGCTAAAAGGGATTGACTTTGAGTTAATGAGTCGATACAATCATCTGGTTTTCCTTAAATAGAAAACTTTGAATAAATCTGAGTGGATGATTTGGAGAACTGTAAATTGCCTCGATATGTTGTGAACTTGCACTATATAAATAAACTGAATTGAATTGAATTGCCGCAAGGACAAAAGATTTGCAGAGAGAGATTAAAATTAAGAAACTAATAATACAAAATAAAGGGAAATGCAATAATGGGGAGTGCAACAGAGAACCAAGCACAAGGTAAGAATGATAAATAATTCATCCCTCCTTTATCTGATTTTTGTGTGGTGCTTTCACAAAGGATCCTTGAAGCCTGAGAATTAGCAGAAATTTGTGTTCAGAATTTTTCACAAGTACGTATCCCTCCACAGGTAACCCTGCAACATGAGGAAGATTTATCATTCACGTGAAACCAGGTGACAAACTGAAATCGATCAGATAGATGATATGAACCAGTCTAGAGCTGTTCCTTTTTTTACACAAAATATTCAAGTCTTTCTAAAAGAAAATTATGGTCAACTGTATCAAATGCAGCATTAAGATCCACCAAGATGAGTACAGATACAAGTCCATTATCTGAGGCCATGAGAATATCATTAGTGACTTTAACCAGAGCGGTTTCAGTGCTATGATGAGCTCTAAAGCCAGACTGAAACTCTTCAAAAAGGTAATTATGGTGTAAGTGATCGCACACTTGTTTAGAAACAAGGGTTTTAGATCAGAAAGTACGATTTGATATCACATTTCTTGCACAATTTTATACAAACTTTTGGCCGAGATGCAACCAGTCCATCTTCTTATAGAGAAAAAAAAAATAATTTATATATTCCTGTGGGAAAATTATCTTTAGTATTGAATCTGTCTTACAGAAAGCGCATGATATTGAACTTGGAACAGTTAGTGCTTGTTTATCTATTGACAGATAGTTTAGATTAATCTCTCAGAGGCCTTTGCAGCCTTTTGCCTCTCAGGTCAGTGATAGCAGCAGAGCCTTTACAGCAGTATAAGACTTGGTTCTTTAAACCTGCAGACAATGGAGACGTGTGTTGGGTTTAGAAGTGGACCTGGCTCCTGTGAGAGCAGTGATAGTGATGTTTTCAGCTCTGAACGTTGGCCTCCTGTGAGCATAGTGTGCCCACATCAGAGGACCCAGTTTGGTTATGTGTTTACTCTGAAAATCTCATCTCCTCTGAATCAATACTCCATTTACCAGGAGCTCACAAGTCTCAAGCTGAGTAAGGAGTACCGAACTGCTCTCCTCCTGCCTCTTCCTCGCTGGCTTGTGTGCCGTTTGCTTCATTTTCCTTGTTTGCTTTTTTTGGGGTTTGTTTTTCTCATCTTCTTGCTGTGGTTATAATTTCTGCACATCATTTTTTAAAGTTGTAGGGAAATCATATTTAAATGTCAAATTATTTTGGTTTAAACATGTATATAAATGTACGCTTTATCAGACAATATTGTCCCAAAAGTTAGAAAATATGCGTTTTCAAAAAAATCTTGTCTTAAAATCTCTGGGGGGGTTCCATTAACTTATGCAGGCCAGTTAGTTATACGTCAGCCTCTACACCTAAATTCGGTCAATCATATATCAACGGTCATCTGTCAATCAAATATTTTCGGTCATAGCATCTTGATTCATATGTCGCAGCTAATATACGCAACGGATGAAATAAGAAATAAGAATCATTTCCTTTCCCATTGAGTTCCGTCCCAGTGTTCACGGGGATGGACATCTGTGTCTTAAGCAGGCGTAGAGCTAACAGAACTGGCCAAAACCAAACCAAGCTTCTGCCGCCCTGGCGTCCTCTTCCACAACATCTTCGTTCCTGCTTTCCTCCTCAAATAAAAAATGTATGATGGAGGAGAATCATCCACGACCTCCGACACTAAACTCTCCTCCTCTTGCATGTTTCCTCTGTCCATAGCGTTCCTTGACAGTGTGGTTTCTAAGTCACCAATTTAGTGCTACTTGGTCCCAATGGAATTTTCTATTGGGAACCTGCTAGCATAATTTGCTAACTGGTTAGCAAGATGCTTTCGACAACCAGCCACAATTAAACTTGCTTTCTAACCTTCCGCCACAACAATCCCGCCCTCTTGATAATTGACCAATCACATTCCCTGTATGCACTCGTGTAAAGTTGGGCACCACTCTTGAGAATTCAGAAATGCAACGGTTGGAAAAGCCGCTTCTCTATGATTTTAAGTACCGTTTTCCAGATTTTATTAGCCTAGTAAATTAGCCCAACACGCCAGCATCCAAAATCATTTTGGCCTATGAGTGGTCTAGCCTCGATCCATTCCCCAGGCCCTAGAACTGATGGGCCAATCAAAACGCAGAGATGTGTTTTGAATTTCTGGATGCAAAGCAGGCGGGGTTTTGAGGGCGTGGCGACAAAGCTGCGTGGCACTGGAGAAAGCACAACGAGATGAAGATGGCAACAACTATTGAACAGTTCTTGTTTGACTCAGCTTTGGAATCAGTTTGTCATGATTGGTTTTTAGGTTAAACCCACATGCAGAACACAAACGGAGGCTGAGTAAAAGTTAAACAGAGTTTATTGAAGTTAGATTGACACAAGAACATGAACTGGATCAGGTTCTGGTCCGGGTTGGGTTCACTGATGTCTGCAGAGATGGACAGTTTGATTAGCCATGCAGTCTGATGATTAATTGAGTCTTTAAGATATTTCAGAGTCTACCTTGAAGAAGTCCAGGCTTAACTTGTGAGGGAGGGAACCGTTGGGTCCAGAGACTGTTGGTTCAGCAGAGTGCACAAGCAGCAGCAGCGTCTAGCTTCTGACTTTGAATGGCAGACCATGATCTGAGTTTCCAGCTCTTCTCTAAAAGCAGCAGGAGAAAATCCAGACTGGAATCTTCAGGCTTGGCTCACCAGGGCTGGCAGGCAGGTTAAGCTCATCCAGAGCTTCAGACTTGAGACAGGTTTCCAAACTAAGGTCAACACTGCGGCGTTGAAGGAAGGTCTGGCAGCTGCTTAAATAGGCAGGTCTCCTGATGGGCTGATGAACGTCAGCTGTGCTGGAGGGCTCCAGCGCAGGAGACCCACAGCGTACCCTGCTGGAGACAGGTGGCAGATCTCCAGATCCCAACACAGTTTTGGAAAGATTAGACTTGAAACCTGAGCAGGAAGAGGCTCTACACTCAGTCATTGTTAAGAAAGACGTATTCGCCGTTTTACCAACAGGCTGTTTGTTTACATTCCCACACCAGCTTTCTGTGGCACTTCACAGTCAGTTGAGCTCATTGGTCAGAGCGTTGGCCAATAGGCACAGAAAGCAGTTTAAAAAACATTGGGTTGTTCTCATCAAAAATCTTCCGATGTCTCATTCATCTGGGCCAGACTAAATTACACATTTAATCTCACATTTAGTCTGGTTTATCAGGCTAAGATTTTATGACACACTGCTTACTCTTCTCCTCCTGCCCTCCTGTGTTTGTTCTCTCCACCTCATCCTCACCCTGCTTCATAATTTACCTCTCATCTTTAATCTGTTTTCATTGCTTTCCATGTTTGATCTTTTATCTATCCTCTACCCCTCTGCCTCATCTTTTCTTTGTGCTGCTTTTTTAATTTTTTGTTGCTTTTGCGACTCTCCCAATTACGACTTCCTCCCTGTTTTGGCCTCTTGTCATCACATTCACATTTCCCCCACACTCCTTCATAATCTCTCCATCCACTCCTCGTACCTTTCTCTCTAAAAAACAATTTCCCCACAGGTTGGGTGGGGTCTTAGTGCAAGCATGTGTTTGTGCGAGTAAAGAGGCAGCTGTATTAAACACTTAGCCTTTTTTCCCTCTCTGCAGCCGAGACAATTTACCTGTCGCTCAGGGTGAGAGGAACGAAATAGCTAAATGACATTGTGCCATTAACTTAATTAGCTTGTAATTGACATTTTAAATGCTTCACATTTAAATTGGCTGGCCCCGGCATCGCTATGGAAGTCACAGCAACTGTGGAATGGATTAAATCTGTGCAGCAGCAGGGGAACAAGAACTGACAAAAAAAGCAGAGCACATACTGTACTGTGACAGAGTTATAGAGATGCGAGTGCGACGGTGAAGGAGAGTCAGGTAGAAAAAATACTGGTGCGGTTATTGAAACAGGGTGTTAGAGGAGCGGTTGAGATTTCAGAGTGATAAGGAGGAGGCTGAGGAAAGAGAGGCACGTAAGGGAGATGGAGAGGATGTTATCTTCTCTTTACCAGGTGGTGAGGAGTTCAGAAGGCGTTTGGCTTTCAGGCAATGCATGGCCGTTACTTAGGGCAAAACAGCCAGCCTAAAGGAAAACAAGTCCCCGATACTTTCGGACAGAGCTAACCAATTAAAACCCAGCGGGGTCCGAATAAAGAAAATCATCAACCAGTAAAGGTCCGAGGCATCTTTTATTATAATCTGTTACTTAAGACAGAATTTAACACTGAAATAAAATTAGGTGTTTATGCATCCATGTTATACATTGACTTTTTAAATAAAAAAATATTAAAAAAAAAATACTAAATCTTTCCATTTTAAAAAGTGTTTCTTTGAACTAGAGAACAAGAATCAGTTTGGTTTATAGACAATATCCTGATTCACATATTTGATAAAACACCTGAACTGACTGTTTGTTATTTCTTTTTACTGGCTTAATGAGAGCAGTGGGCTTTAGGCTGCCCTGCAAGGCTTTAAACCTGGGTTTGAATGGAGACTAAGCCATTCTAAAGTGCATATCAAGGTGCTCATTGTGAGCCTGGATCCATATTTATTTTTTATTCTGTTCATGGTGGAGAATCCTGCTTCACAGCAGCAGGTTGAGCCAAACATCCTCTAAATGTGCAGGGTCATCTTTGAGCACCATTTCACTTTTCTTTCAGCAGTCCACACTTTCTCTCCTCTCTTTTACTCATCATCTTCTCCTTCTTTCCCACCGCAGGCTGGCTGCGGTGATTGAACTCAAAAGTGAGACGGGATAATATCTTAGATGTGTCATGATTGATTTAAGAGATCTGACCCACATGCAGAGAACCACTCAGAGAACCAGTGGAAAAGTTTAACAGGTTTATTGAGAAGACTGTACAGGAGTTGAATCAGGAACTGAGAGAACTGGTGAACTGGAACTGGAAAGTCTGGAGAGGAGATCACAGTGATCAGTTCATGGTGTCATGATGGGTTATGGAATCTAGCCCATATGCAGAACACTTGGAGGCAGGAGAAACGTTCAAAGGTTTATTATAGGAAATGTGAAATAATAAAACAGGTCCTGGGTTAGGGAGACTGATCTGGATAGGTTCACCACTGATCAGGAGATGAGCAGAGCTGCAGAGAGGGGGGGGGGACTTGTGGATCCAGAGGCAGCTGGCAGACCGAGGGTTGAGGGCTAGCAGAGGTTGAGCTGAGTGCAGGCCTGAGGAGAACTGAGAGCTTTGGCTGAGGCAGTCTGCGTGCTGGCGGGCTGGTTCCAGGTTGGGAACACTGTGCAGGCAGGAGGAGAGCTGAGAGCTAGGCTGAGGCACTCTGAGTACAGACAGGCTGATTCCTGATGAGCTCACCAGAGCTCACCAGAGACGGTCAGAGTGCAGACGGGCAGACTCCAGGCTTGGCTCTATCTCTCTTGAGGACCTGGCTGAGGTGGAGGCAGAGCTTACTGTGTGCTTGAAGGCAGATCACTGACAGAGTCTCTCTCCAAGTTATCCTCTGAGGGCGGGCAGGCAGAATAATGACTGAAGAGGCCCTCCAGAGTTCAACTGAGAACGGGCAGGCAGATATCCAGCAGAGTAAACTCTCCAGAGTTTCAGGTTAACGGGCAGGATCAACCTGTGAGGCAGAGAGGAGAAAACAGGATCAGGTTCGGGTCACAAAAAGTCAAAGGACTCAGACAGGCAGGTTGGCTCAAGCTTTGCTAACCGTTACTGGCAAACACTCTGGCGTTGGAGTGTTAGTCTCCTCCTCCTCCTTAAGTAGGACCAAGGCTGATGAGGAGATGAAAGACAGGTGTTGCAGGTGAGCACAAGTCCTCAGGAAGGGATCCTTGGCGCCCTCTGGTGGGCAGGCCTCTGGATCCCAACAGACAGCAGAAGCCCTCAGGAAGGGATCCTCGGCGCCCTTTGGTGGGCAAACCTCCGGATCCCAACACATGGGCTGTAGGAAAAACTGACTGAGTCTTTAGTACCATGGAAGCGGGACTTACATTTGAGGGGGTTCTTGTTTTTCCTTGATCCAGTTGGTGTGAGTTTATCTAGAGAAGAGGAAACTCATTGGAGAGCGGACAGGTAGACGTTCATTGGACCCTGAGGAGCAGTGGAGCGGACTGTCACTCGGATTTCCGAAAGGGACTTGAAAGGCTTGTGTGGATGTTTTCCCCTGCTCAGTGTGAACCGAAGAACTACTCTACCCCCCAACCTGCAAACATCTGTGGGTGCATCCAGAACTGTAGTGCCAATTGATAAATGTCCATCTTATTAAGGACAATGGCCTGTTGACAGCGATCATGGACACTCATCATACATACACAACTATTGACTTTCTTGCGACTCCAGCCTCCAATGTTTTCCTTCTGCTGAAATGACATGTGCTTTTCTTGTGTTGAGGATTTTCTTTTTTGATATCTCAAACTCTATCCAAGGATACAGGATACATGTCAGGGATAAAGTGTGAAATATGTTTTTTTTCCCCTCTCCCCAATTTGGCTCCTATCTTTCCACAGAGATAAAGGCAGCGCTATAGGGAACTGCCTCCGGGTTGGGGCCCTTTGCAGGCATAAGAAACTGCCAAAGGCAGTATTCTGCAGCACGCATGGCCTCAGTAAATCGTTCTTCCGTATCAGCACCCACCCCAATGTATGTGATGTATGTGATGAACTGTTTGTGCTGAAACGCAAATCTCGATTACAATGTAAATTGTAGTTGACAATAAAAAGAATTGATTGATTGAATGTTTTACATCATGTGGCCACGTTCAGCCAATCATGTAGCGTAACGTCACTGGCATGCACAGAACCTGAGCAAATCTGACCAGATCTGGTACCTACAACTGCCCACTCTGCACATTTCATGAATTGAGCCTCAGTAACACATAAGTACTTTACTTTTAGGGGTTTTTTATGGGATGTGGCAATTGCTAATTTAGCTCCTGAAAAAAGGTCATCTCCAATATTTTTGGTTCATTTTTTTGAAAAAAGGAACTAATTATTCATTATTACACTAGGGTTAATTGTAATGTTAATGCAAAACAGCAGGAATAACTGTTATAGTTGGAGTTCTGATTTCAGGGAGTATTTGAACTGGTTTTATTGAGCTGATAATGGAAAATCAAGTTTGACATTAAAACGGAAACCCACTTTTATTCTTTTGTTATGAAAACCCAAATTCCATTTTATTGGGTGTAAAGTAATAATAGAAAAGGAGACATCTGTGCCAGAAGCTATGTACAGCAGGCAACCTTCTTGTTTTCAAACCTGATGTGTTTACTTTTCTGTACATGTATTACATTAATGTAGGTATGACTGAAATTGTTGATCTGAAAATATTGGTGCAGCAGCTCTGTTATTGAATGACACATGGTTGCACAAGGTTTGGAGCGCTCTGCGAAAAAAGCTGAGCTGCAACAAACTTTAGCCTCGGGTAATTTAAATGCTGAAGTTAATGCAGCCGTCAGTGCAACTCAGTAATGTCATTCAAAGCAAAGAGGATCTTTCTGCTGAGTGTGCAGGGAGGAGCATTACTAACCCTCAAAGATGCTGGACAAAGTCATGTCCTAATATAACAGCTAGCTTTGTACCACCATCTAAGTCCAAGACTAGGCTATCAAAATGAAACCCAGGAATTCCCAATCAAGCTTCACCATGTCAGAGGCATGTTAACCTGACAAATCTATAGTTTAAAATTAAAATGCATATAATGGATAAAAATTGCATCAAAAGTTATGTCCAGAATTTAGAAACTGTGAGCAGATTCATCATTAGACGTTTGGGTTTTTTGGGACGGTGGCTCAGAGGGGTCAACAGAATCAAAAAGCCACAGCACAACAACAAAACAAGACCACAAATGCCAAAATAAGGAAAAAAAACACAACAGAAGAGCAAAAGGTACAACAAAACTAAAGCCACAACTGACCAGAAAAACTACAACTCTATCTAAAAATGACGACATAACTTTAAAGAGCCAATAGCCTATATGACAACAAATGCCACAAAACAACAACCAAACAGTCAATGTGACGATAAAACAACAACACAAAGGCCACAAGACGACAACAGAAAAAAAGCCAAAATACCACAACCAGTATCACAACATGACACGGCCACAAAAACCAGCAAACGGTTCAATAAAATAAAGCCACAACACAATCAAAAATGTGACCAGATGACAACAAAAGCCACAGTTAGTGATGCTCCAATCAGGACTTTTGCCACAGATTCCCCAGAGAGCGATACCATCGGTGCTGATTCATTTGACGATTTAGGTATAAAAGCCAAACTGTGATCTGCTGAAGTTGAATCCTAAAATCACCAGACTCAGATAAAACATACAACAACAAAAACTTGCACAATGCAGAAAGTATTCAGTCAAAAGGATGTACCGGTATGATAAACCAGCTAATGGGTTTAATTTAAGGATTGGATAAAGTTATACTGTACATATAAAATTCTTTTCAAATATAAACACCACAAAAATCCCAATATCAAATAATGATAGCAAATGAATATAAATGTTAGGAATCCAGTTTGTGTTGGTTGTTTGTGTGTTTTTCTCTCCCTCCACCACCAGGTGGTGCCCTGTCCTCGTTGGGCCTCCCTGCACACCTGCGGCTCGTTCAATCATTACTGAGGAGTATTTGAGCGGCGGACTGTCCCTACCTTGACGCCAGAGTGTTTGCCAGTTTTGGGTACACTAGCCAAGCTGAGTTTAGCTGAGTCTAATCTGAGCCTTTGTTTCTCTGAGTCTAACTTAGTTTTTGTCTTGCCTTTTTGACAGGAATCCTTCCTGTGTAACTGGATGCCTGGCCTTCTCCCCCTGGAAGGATTATCTGAGTTCACACTGAGCAGCGTTCAAGTCCCTTTCGGAAATCCAAGTGACAGTCCGCTCCATTGCTCCTCAGGGTCCAACGAATGTCTACCTGTCCCCTCTTCAACGAGTTCCCTCTCCTATAGATAAACCCACACCAATTGGATCAAGGAAAAACAAGAACCCCCTCAAACGTGAGTCCCACTTCCACAGTACTAAAGACTCAGTCAATTTTCCTACCGCCCCTGAACTTATCACTGTAATCTCCTCTCCAGACTTTCCAGTTCCGGTTCACCAGTTCTCTGAGTTCCTGATTCAACTCCTGTACAGTCTTCTCAATAAACCTGTTAAACCTTTTCCCTGGTTCTCTGCATGTGGGTCAGATCTCTTAAATCAATCATGACGATATATAATAAAAAACAGATAATATCATAATAAAAAAGAAAGCTTTTAACGGGGAACAACAGGTGTTTTTACATTGGCACCTTGATTTACGTTAATACATTATGTTCTACTCACCCATATGAGTTTTGTGTCATTTGGAGCTGTTCCAAAGATATTCGGTTTTGTTATATCCAAGAAATGCTATAATCGACCCTTTCTATTCGTTCGGCTAGCTAATCTGAATCGTTCAATTCCATTTGGAGTGCGAGATCATCTGTGGTAGTAGCATTAGACATCTTCCAGGCATGTGAGTAAAACTAGCAGCAGCTCAGCGGACAGGATGAATGAATGGGGGCCGGCGAGCGCGGATGACGTCATACTCTGCTTTGTGTGCTTCATGCTTGCTCATCAAGAAGACTTTCGTGCAACCTGTGTTATCCAAGCTGGGCCTCCATTTCCAGGTCCCCTAGTCAAGCACTAGTATCAACTCACAGTCCTCTGGATCTCAGTCATGGACTGAACCAACTTCATCTGTCTCCACTCCACCACCAGTTTCAGGCTTGCGGGGAAACATCCCTGCAAAATTCAGCGCTAATATTTCCTGCAGAGGTCTGAGCACCAAAGACCAAAACAATTGGATCAATAAAATTCTTCTAATTTTATTTTCTTTCTGTGTGAGTTTTTCAGATTTAACTATCTAGAAGGAAGCCAAGGGGAAAGGAACCAAGCATAAGGGGGCAACAGAGAGTAGCTAAAACCTGCTTGAATATAAAGGAAAATAAATCAAAGACCAACAAAATAGAATAACTGAAAACTAAAAACTCGAGTCCTAAAAGGGGAGAACCATACCATACTGCTTTGTGTAACTGACTAGCACAGGTACACCACCACATCAAGGTGAGATATCTACATAGTTTCTGATTTTTAAAGTTATTTTCAAAGCTTTTCAATTATACTTTGCAAAAAGTCTGATTCATAGATGGTATTAATATAATAGCAGGTTCAGCTAAGCTCCTCTGAGCATCCATAGGATGGCGAGCAGGCGAGACGGAGAGACAGGTTGGAAGTCTCAGTGTGTATGACCAATGCATATTTAAAAGTGTGTAAAGGAGGGTAGTGTGACTGCCTATGTCAGCACTTTCATCTATTTTTTAAAAGACTCTCCACATACCGACTCACACATAGGCAGACGTATCTGCGTGGTGCCCGTTCTCTCCTTTAATATTCTTTCAGTTGCCCTTTTTCAAAAGAAGGTCCATCACAAAGACAATCTGTTTGATCTGCTCACGGCCGTCAGCATATCTGGACAGATTAGAGAAAAACATTTTTTAAGCCTTCCAAGATCTTCAGTGTTCCTTAGAACAGAAATTTAGGTCTAAGAAAACATTTTGGAAAATCTGCTTCATCTCTAAGATGAAAACAGTTTCTTAAGAAGCTTTAACATAATACTTGGACCTCAACAACACTGAAGATGTCAGAATGATTAGGAGATATTTGAAATGGAATCCCTTTGGCTCTACCCTTTCATTCAAACACTAAGCAAAGTTTTTACTTCAATAAAAGCCTTTCCGGATCCATCTGAGGGTAAACAAGATATTTATGGAGTAAGCATTTGCAAGCTTGTCTGGTGCCAACCTGACACAAATCTTGCAATAAAAGAAGCTGCTTTACAGCACTCATATGGCATTTCAATAAAGAAGTCACACAAGACAACATATAGATATATTTGTCCTGGTACTTACCGGCTTATGTATGGCTGTACCAAAGAAAAGGCAGAAAAGACATTTGCTTGACAATCTGAGAAAAATGAAAGCAACCAACTCACTGTCTTAACATCCACCAAGACAACTTTCACCTGGACTCCTGAAGCCCACACCGCCTTCATCGCTTTGAAGGAAAGATTTTAACAAGCCCCCATTCTCATCCCCTCCAGATTGTTCTCGAAATGGACGCTTCTAATACTAGGGTTGGCGCCGTCCTGGCACAGCGTTCCAACTCAAATGTCAAACTTCCCCATGAAGGAAACCCAGGGAAAGAAATTATGATGAGGGGGATCAAGAACCTTCAGGCACAAATACGGCCTTAGAGGAATGGCATCAGGAGGAGGGCACAGAACAACCCGTGCTGGTCTGAACCGATCAGAAGAACCTATCACACCTACAAACCGCTAAAAGATTGAACTTCCGGATCTTCTTATTGAAAGGCAGCATTTCTACCACCGGCACTACGGGGTAGATTCACTCATGCTGAAAAAATTTAAAAAAAAAACTTAGCTTTCTTTTTTTTTTACCAGATAATGGTTTGGCTTCTTTCTCGTTTGGGTTTTTTTCGACCAAAGAATGTAAAATTGCGAAAAATCTCTCTTTAAAATGTGGGAAAATTTTAGAACCTTTCTCAGATTGATGGATACTAACAATTGTTTCTTTAGGTTGTCTTTCACTTTACTATAACACAACAGTTTGCTCCAGAGCAGCACATCGTCAAAACTGCATTGCGTGTCATTCTAAAAACCATGAATTGCAAGATATAATGGGTTATAAAACCACTTTAGTTGTGGTCATTAAAATATATTTTTTAATGGTCTCAAGTTTTTTTGGAAAAACTCCTTTCCCCTCCATAGAGTTCCCAATGCTGTTTTTCTTGGTTAGGATGCTGAAGTTCTTGCACGTTCTTACTCCAAGCCAAGCCAATTAAAACATGTCGCTCTTAATACTCACAGATTGAGCTGCAAATTGGTTGGAAATGGCTTTTGCATCTGTCTGCTGTCATCACCTACTGTTTAATGTATGGGACCAAACTGTAGCCACAGCTGTGGCGTGCATTTATTGTGCCAAAGACTAAATAGGAAAACTGAAGTACAGCAGCTGATGAGCAAATTACCAACGTGAGACGAGTTGAAGAAGAGCTGAACACCATGAACATGATTTACACCCAGAGCAGGGATGCAGTGAACAACGTAAACAACAGAGCTGAATCAGAACATTATATCTAAAAGCCTTTCAGCCATGTTCCGGGCTGGAAAATCAGAGCCGATTCAACATCGGAAACAACCGCTTTGAACCTGTTTTAGATCTGCTCTAAATCATAGCAGAAGAACACAGAGAGACGTTTTATCTACACAGAGCAATGTGCATTTTTTTTTTTTTTTGGTCTTTATCACCAGTTTCACAGCTATGTGGTGAGAAGGGGGGGCATCTGACAAAGATGTTTTATCCATAAAGGAGGCAAGAGAGGGTCACAAGTATCAAAAACACAAGCATAAATATTAGACTTTTATTCAGGGAAAATATCTTTGCTTCAGATTAAAACACAGGAGCTCCGAGCATGTCTGGTTTGGATATGCTACAGATTAAAATTTGATCTTTTTTTATTGAACAATTATTGAGATTCTGGGTTCATAGTTGGTAAATATTCGAAATATGGTTCCCAAACCTGGTAAAAAAAAAAAAAAGTCTGATTAGTTTTTATAAGGGTCTGTTTTATAAAGTGGTGCAGTAACCTTTGGCTGCTTTAAAAATATATCCTCTGGAACATCATGATATTTTTCCTTGCAACAAAAATTTGTTTACGATACAGTCTTTTTATTGGTGGCCAATTTTTTTTTATCAGGTAGTCCTTAAAGATATTGTGGAGAATTTTAGTGAATTTTGATTTTTTTTTTCTAAACAGTGTCCTGTCTGACAATGTGGCAATAACAATAATTGTCTTGATGCAAAAAAGAGCCCAACAGATTTTACTTTCACAAGTAGAGCAGCATGGTTATCGCCATAGTGTTCCGCTTCATTTATGCATATAAATAGCTTTATTTTAATCATGCAGGGAGTTTTACAGATTATATGGATACTGCAACGTAAATAGAACAGGAAAAGAAAAACAGGAAAAAGGAGAAAAGAGGAGATAAAAGATAAAACATCTTCAGTCTGCTTCATCGCCTCCAAAGAGATGTAAAAACAGCACAACCAAATATAGTATAAGAGATACAATAAAGTTAATTTTTTAAAACACCCTTTGTCTCCACTATGAAAAAAATTACACGTGCAGGAGCATGCACAAGCGAGAGCGTGCACAAGCCCATTTCTCCTTAAGCTTGCTCTGTTTAAAAGTTGCTGCTTTCATAGCTCATACAAGCTTACTGTGTCTGAAAGTCCGCCCTAACCCCTAAATCCCTCAATCACTATAAAAACGCAGACTATATAGTTGACTTTATAGTGAACTCAGTTAACTGACCATTTGGACAGATGATCATTGCTTTGTGATCTGTTGGTGAGGTAACTCCTTCACTCTGCGGTGCCTGGGCCAGCTTTTTTAGTAGTCACTGTTGTCGGGTAGTGACAGCCTATGGCGATGGCGGGCAGCTGTGACAGCAAATCAATGCCTTTCAAGGAGAGCTCTCTGTGCAAAGCATTCTGGAATATACGTATTTGCCTCTTCTGAGGCCTTTCTTTTCTTCTCATACACTTCATAGAGACTTTTTCTCTTACAACCCTTGGCCATTTTGAAAGAACCATCGTAAGAAAGTTTAGCTTCATTGATTGTCTGAAACCGTAGCTCACCACAAATATACGTCAAAAAACATAGCTAAAGGAGTGACCACATAGGACAACTTTACGTTAACAAATCACTACAACAATTTATAATTAGGAGGAACACTTATTTAGATTATCCACCCGGAAAGAAAAAATCATCCTCTATACCTTTAAAGTATAATAAAATATCTCTTGCACTTGTTTTCCTAATATTTTCTGTTTTTCACAAATTACATTCGACCAATATTTTTGCATTTCTTAACATAGCAAAAATGGTGTATTTTGATTTGGTGGAATGTGTTCTATGGAGAGTTTTTAGTTGTACTGATCTTTTTCTGTTGCCCACGGAGATGGATTTTGCATATTTTCAAATTTATGTGCTTGATAAAGCAGTTTTTGCTTTATCAAGATTGGTTTCTATTCCTAACTGAAACTCTATGGATTCAGAGCAATTGAACCAAGACACAAAAAAACAAAATTTTATTTAAAAAATGAATAAATCTGCAGAAAATGCTGCTGTGTTTGTAAATTGAATGAAGACAATCTACATATAGTAAAAGCTATACTGTCTCAAAGGATTTAGTTTATCAAGAATATGTAAAACTCCATCTTACATCAGAGATCTGATTGCTCCTTATTTTCCTAACAAAGCACTTTCCTTTCAATCTGCAAGTTTACTAGTGGTTCCTAGATTTTCTGACAATAAAATGGGAGGCAGATCTTTTAGTTACAGTAGTAGGTATTCAATATTTCCCCACTTTCCTTGATGGGTCCTTCGCCGGTCCTCTACAATTCATTTTTAAACATCAAAAATATTCTTTCTGTCATGATTTGTGGACGTTAAGATGTAAAGAGAAGCGTCATCTCCCTGTCAGACCCTGTTACACGGTGAAAGGGTGGAGTTAGTGTAAGAAAATATGCACGTCCATGAAAAAGCCACCGGATGAAGGGGATTTTGCTGCAATTTGAATGCCATTCAGTTGGCTTTTGACTGGGAAGTGCCATTTTGAATGGCTGCTACTCTATCGGGCTCATATCCTGAGGAACCAACTACCAGTTTTAGTCCGTGAGGCAGACCCTGTCTCCTTTTATGGCAAGGCTTAAAACTTTCCTTTTTTTATAAAGCTTATTGTTAGAGAGGCTCAGGTCTCCCTGGGCTATCTCTATAGTTATGCTGCTATAGGCTTAGACTGCTGAAGGACATAGGGACCCCTTTTCATCATTCTGCTTCATTCTATCTCTAAACATTTACATAAAGCTTTGGACTTCCTTAACGCCTTGGCAATATAGATTGATGAAAGACTCTATGAATGTTGGAGGAAAGGCGGCACTGTCTGGAGGGGGCTGAACAGCCATTTCTCATTTGGACCGATCACAAGAACTTGGAGTACCTTCAGTTGGCCAAGAGATTGAACCCCTATCAAGCCAGGTGGGCTTTGTCTTTTAACCTATTTAACTTCTCTGTGTCCTATCGACCTGTTTCAAAGAATGCCAAACCTGATGCTCTGTCTGCCTGCATGGCCCTGCCTCCCTCTCCCCCTCAGGCTCCTGCTGATATTATTCCATCTTCATGTGTAGCGGGAGGACTGACTTGGAAAAAAAAGGGTCAAGCAAGCAGCAGCCCGGGCTCAACCTTCGGACGTGTGTCCCCCGCATCGGCTTTTTGTTTCCCGAGAGCTAAGTTACCTGGTCATCCTTTCGCCGCATACTTCCAGTCTCTCCTGCTACCCAGTGATTTAACGTTCACTGTCTGTAGTACGACAGCGGTTCTGGTGGTCAATTATGAGGAGAGATGTTGCTAAGTATGTGGCAGCCTGTCCTGTCTGCACCCAGCAAAAGCCTTCCACAACCCACCCTATTGCAGCCACTACCTATCCCCACTCGGGGATGCTCTTTCATCAGGTTACCATCCTCAAAGCAATGGACAGTCGGAACAGCTTAATCAAGAATTTGAGACTGGTCTGCACATCCTGGCCTCTAGATGTTCTTCTACCTAAAATAGGCAGCTAATGTGGGTGGGGTTTGCCCATGACAGACTGCCCTGTTCCTCTATTGGACTGTCGCCATTTCACTGCCTCCTTGGCCTTCAACCTTTTTTATTTTTAAAACTTCTTCTGTTATTGGATTTTTTAATTTTTTGGTGAATGTCACAGGATTTAAATAAATGAACCTCAAACCAAGCCAACAGTCTGCTATTGAGTTCTTCCATTTCTGAGTTCTATGACTCCTGCTCATCCACGAGGATACAATCCTAGTAAGCCAATGCCTGGATGACATCAGCTGGTTTTACTTTGAAACTTTGAACCTTTAATCTGACTGGATGATCTGATCGAATCATCTGTAAAGTGACCTGAGATGACTTGTTAACAGTGGCGGCTGGTGGACTTTTTCTCCAGGGAGGCTATAAATAGATGTATACCAAAAACCAATCAAACATATACTAAGTTATCACACCTGTATATTTATATTAAAGGAGAATTCCGGTTTTTAACACTTTTAGCCCATTATCTGTAGTGTCCAGGATGAAATCGAATGATCAACACCAAAATTTTGACGATTGGTCCTGTCTCGGCTATTTGGCTCATGCAGAATCCCCCCTGGCTGCTTCAGAATGGCTTGCATAGTGCATGTCCGATAATGTCCTTAAAACAACCTTAAACGTTCTTTTTTAAAAATATGCTACTCACCGGGTCGTCAGCGCTGTTCAATGACGTTCCAAAAAAAGTTTTGTGAAGAAAAAACGTTCCTGTAGTGTTTTATTTAGCATTTTGTAAATCCCATTGAGTTCTGTTGGAATAGTCAATATCCCTCCGCCACCGGAAACGGAAAGGGGGCCTGTTTACGCTTAGTTGTAGTCCTTTCGCAAGGCCCAAGTGTTTCTGCTTCACTCTGTGTACTCCGACGTCGAGGTGCTAACGTCTCTGTTAAACACTTTAAAAAACTCTGAAAATTTGTTTGCTATGTCCTACACAGTGGTTCTACATTCCCAAAGTATAGAGACATTGTCGCCAACTAGTGGTCTGGAGTGTGCAACGCTTCAGATTCGAACGGGAAGCGGAAGTTTATAAGCGGTTGTGATGTATCGGAAAAAATAGTTCTGGGATTTACAAAATGCTAAATAAAACAAGACAGGAACGGTTTTTCTTCACGAAACTTTTTTTGGAACGTCATTGAACAGCGCTGACGACCCGGTGAGTAGCATATTTTAAAAAAAGAACGTTTAAGGTTGTTTTAAGGACATTATCTGACATGCACTATGCAAGCCATTCTGAAGCAGCCAGGGGGGATTCTACATGAGCCAAATAGCCGAGACAGGACCAATCGTCAAAATTTTGGTGTCGATCATTCGATTTCATCCTGGACACTACAGAAAAGGGGCTAAAAGTGTTAAAAACCGGAATTTTCCTTTAATAACTACAAAAACCATTATAAAAATACTTTATAAAAACAAAACATAATTTATAACAACTACATAAATATTGCCCTTCTGAGGCTTTGTGAAGTTAAACCTGTGTTTTGCATGGTCCAATATGGTATCACAAACCTAAAAAATTATAATAATTTAACTCTACGGATCTCACATTGGAGAAATTTACCTCTGCATTTATCCCTTCCCTTGGGGAGCAGTGGGCAGCCATCATTGGGTGCCATGGGAGCAATCAGGGGTTAAGGGTCTTGCTCAGAGAGCCAAAATGGCAAATGTGGGAGTGGGGCTTGAATCCGCAACATATTGATGTGTGTGATTGGACAAATGCGTTTAAATATAATTATCTAGATGCTTTTTGTTTCTAATAACAGTAACAAAATAGTTGTTGAACTGTCGTTGAAAATGTTTTAGAACTTTATAGTTTTAGTTTCCTAATTATTAATGATCTCATCCACCTGCTGGTTCTGCTTTATATTAGGCTGAGCACAGCTATCGGGGCCAAATCATTGTTTGTTTCATGCCTGTATGTCTGCTCCAAGGTTCATGTCCTGTTTCCTGATGTCCAGTGGATTTGTTTGTCCTGTCTTCAGATCGTGTCCTGGCCCTTCTCTGCAGAGCCCTCAGCGTGTTGGCTCAGAATGCGAGGAGGATCAGTTTTATTACCATAACTTGGCTTCTAGGAGGAGAGCAGTTTAAAGTCCTGCAGAAATCCTTGTACCACATCTTGTCTCTGTTCCTCAACCACTGAGCCCGCCTGCGTGCATCTCTTTGTGTCTTTCTGGAAATGCTTCTAGACTGGTGGGATTCTGACAGAGATGGCAAAAGTACTCACTTTCCATACTTGAGTAAAAGTACAGATACTTGTGTTAAAAAAATACTCTGGTAAAAGTGGAAGTACTGATTAAACTTCTTTACTCAAGTAAAAGTAACAAAGTACAGGCTTGTAAATTTACTTAAAGTATAAAAGTAAAAGTAGAAACCACTTTTTTCATGCCGTTGCCTACATTTTAAATGGATGTCTGCCAATAGGACTAGATCTCTGTTGTGTTCATTTTCAATCATCTCGTCGTCCATGCTACTATGCTAACGCCACCGCCACCAAGCTGCAATGATTTGCCGAAAATGAATACCGCCGAATCTGTCGATTCATCTTGTAGTGGTGCGTCAAATGCAACGTAGATTCCCGTCCAATTTTGGTAACTCCATTGAAATGATTCAAAACAAAAGTAACGAGCCAATTTTTTAAAATGTAAGGAGTAGAAAGTACAGATATTTGTGTAAAAATGTAAGGAGTATAAGTAAAAAGTCGCCATAAAAATAAGTAGTAAATTAAAAATATCAGAAAAATCTACTTGAGTACAGTAATGAAGTATTTGTACTTCGTTACTTCCCATCTCTGGATTCTGAACCTGCCTTAATGCTCTGTGGATTCCTGGAACCCTGTTTCCGTTCTTTCCTGTGTGGATCGAGCTCCCCTGATCGAGCTAAGGACTCTGGATCTCATAACTGTCTTTGTTCTGGACTGTTCCCCTGACCTGGCTCCGTCTTGGCTGGTTCCAAGGAGGCTGCTGCATCAGAAACACTCTGGGCGGCTCCACGCCTCATCTAGTTGGCTGTCCATCGACCGGATTCTACCTCACTCTAAAGGAGATGGACTGAACTGGTAAACCAGAGTGTCAGTAATGGGTTGTGCTCTGCCCCCTGCAGCCGCTGTTGTCTGCAGATACACAGCAGCTCCGAACTTCAGTTCTGTTGGTCTGTTGTGTTTTAATAAGCATTAAAAAGTTTCCTACTGACTGACACCTTGACTGAAAAGGTGAATACGGGGTGCATCTGTCCCGTTTATGACATTGACAGCCTTCAACTGGCTATAAAATAAGTTTGGAGCTGAAAAATAATGCTTTACAAGCAGTTTAATGGAAACGATATATACTGCATATTAGAAATAAACAGACTTTACACTGTTAAAAAAAACAGCAGGACTGTATGTTCCTAATATTTGTCTGAAAACAAGTGAACCAAGTAAGTGGATTCAGTATAACTGTGAGAAAGTAAATAACATCTGTTGATAAAGGTAGCACTGACAGCTGTAGGTGTTGAGATAATGGGAGAAGCTTCTTTAGATTAGAGCCACTTCTAACTGACATGAAAAATCTGTTCCTGTTTCATCCCTGTTGGCACAGGGGAGAACAAGCAAAACCATGATCTCCAGCTGTCTACGGGCAAGAGGCGGTGTGCACTCTGGACAGGTTCCTAGTCTGTCGCAGAGCAACACAGAGACAAACAATCATTCACACACAAACTCACAACTAAGGAGAATTTAGAGAAGCCAATTAACCTAACAGTTATGTTTTTGGGCTGTGGGAGGAATCCGGAGTACCCGGAGAGAACCCACGCATGCTCAGGGAGAACATGCAAACTCCATGCAGAAAGACCACAGGCCAGGAATAGAACCAGAAACCTTCTTGCTACAAGGCAGCAGTGCTTCCCACTCAACACTGAGACAAATACATAAAAAAAAAACTAGCCAACACAAAAAACCCACAACGAAAAAAACACTGCAAAGGGGAAAAGCTGAAATCACATAAAATAGAGAGCAGCAAAGCGGAAAACATGAACCTGCGGAAAATGCATTGACAGCCAAAAATGTTGACTGTAGGAAAAAAAGGGAGAAAAGCTGCAACCTTCTGAATTGGATCTTTGATTGGGATTTTTCTGCTTTGCGGCATTTTTTCTTTGCATACATTTGTGTATTCGTATCATTTTTGGATTTGCTGTGTATCATTTCTCTGCAAGGCGTTTTACAAGTTAGATTATTTTTGTGTCTCAAAATAACTAAAATAAAAACTAACCAGATTTAAAATTTCTCGATGTGACCAAAAAGCAGGGTAGTATTATTGTTTCCCCAGATACTTTTATGTGCCGTGCAAATATATGCAGTGGAGATCGCTTTGTTGAGCTATCTTTGCACAGTTTCAAGTTATTAGTCAATCTTCTGAAGATGATTGAGTATTGATTTTTTTTCTTATCTTTGATTACCGAAAGCATCTGGAGCAGTATGTCTTCATTGCTCTTTAATTTCATAACCACAGAAAAATAAAATAAAAAAATCTTGTTTATATTGTTCCTAAAAAGAACTAATAAATACAAATTTTAAAGGCATTATGTATGTAAATCCTGATTTTTTAAAATCTATTTGTTTAATCTAAACAGAAGATTAAAAGTGTTTCCAAAAAATAAACCTTATAATTTATTCTTCCACATAAAATTCAGCAGGTGTTTGGGTTTACTGTTGACCTTAGCCGTGTGAACTGGATCTTACCATACATGTATCAGGTGCTTTGGGTAAAACCTGAATGTTGGGATGCAGACTTGCCTGAGCATCTGTTGATTGCAGTCGGCTGGAAAAACAATTGCAAATGTCTTTCTAGATGACAGATCAGTGTAATAAGTGGTTACAAAGGGAGCAGCGTTTAGAATAACAATATCTTAGCAGCACAGCTTGTTATCATATAGATGGGACGGGACAAACACATGCCACCTTCATCGCTGTAAATTTGTCTGACAGGGAGCAATCACCGCCCTACATCTGTTTAAGGACAACAACCTCTTCAGCAGGTTGAAGTTATGGACTAGCAAACATGAGGCTGGGACTGCAATCTAACCATTAACGCTCCAAAAGACTGAAATTTGTTTCAGCAAGTGACAGAGCACCAAACATCCTCTCAGATTAAAGTTCTCAGGGTTGTCTCAAGAAGGTTTCACAGAGAACACAAAGTCGTGGGAAAGAGTGATTTAAAGGAGAGGCCTCCTACTGCAGGAGCAGGGGGCGGCCTTTTTAAGAATTAAATATCAATTCAGTTTATTTCTATAGCGCCAATTTACAAAACGTGTCATTTCAAGGCACTTTAAAGTTTACCAGGACATACAGTAAAATTGATTCAAAGTTTTCTATCTAAGGAAAACCAGTTGATTGCATTGACACATTGACCTGAATGCAATCCCTCACACTAAGCATGCTTGTAGCGAAAGTGGAGAGGAGAAACTCCCTTTTAACAGGAAGAAACCTCCAGCAGAACCAGGCTCAGTGTGAGCGGCCATCTGCTGAGGCCCACTGCGGTTCAAGGAGACAGAAGCAGAGATAAAAAAAGCAACTGTAAAAGGCGGCCCAATCCAGGAAACACACAGCCAGGCAGATGAGCTCTGAGCCAGCTCCCATGTCAGAGGATGAAGAGAGCACATCCAGCCAGTCACAGTCAGAGAAACAGGACTACACTGGAAAACAGGCCGATCTCCAACATCTATAAACAAAGGTGTTGATGGCAGCAACAGCTGATATTTCTCTCCAGGATGGAGTCACAGCCAAACAGGAACAGACCAGAAGAAGCTACTATGAGAAAAAGCAGAGAGAGCAGAACGTTAGAGATTGAACTAACAGATTCTGCAGAGTGGGAGAATAGAGATAGAATGAAACAGAATGATGAAAAAGGGGTCCCTATGTCCTCCAACATTATAAGCTTAAAGCAGGACTTAAAAAGACAGACTTTATGTTTTAACCAGAGATCCACGATTATTTGTAAAAGGATTTTTTTTCAGAGAAATATTTATTTTTGATGTGAATACAAATCAGTAAAAATACGGTTAGCTGTTTATTTTGAATAAATCTAAATAAAATATCATCAAACTGATGTTATTGAAGCTGCGTTGCCTTCTGGGTATATTATGCAGGATACTGTAGGTTCTGCAGTGTTACCTCAATCCAGCTAAAACAGCAATGAGTCACGTTAGACCTTTTCAATTCAGTTCAACCGTTTAAACTGGGGCGCGACAAAATTTAGTAGAAGAAGTTATGAAGATGGCTGCTGCTAGGAGTCGCTACACCAGGTGGAGAGCTATGCTACAATGGGCTCCAGTTTGGATTTCATGTTAGCTTATGCTATTCAATTCAATTCAGTTTATTTCTATAGCGCCAATTCCCAACATGTCATCTCAAGGCACTTTACAGTTCACCAGATCATCCAGTCAAATTGGTTCAAAGTTTTCTATCTAAGGAAAACCAGTTGATTGCATCGACTCATTGACTCAAATACAATCCCTCACACTAAGCATGCTTGTAGCGACAGTGGAGAGGAAAAACTCCCTTTTAACAGGAAGAAACCTCCAGCAGAACCAGACTAAGTGTAAGCGGCCATCTGCCGAGGCCGACTGGGGTTCAAGGAGACAGAAGCAGGGATACAAAAAGCAGCTGTAAAAGGCGATCCCGTCTATTCTGAAGTAATTATGTCTACTTAATTTTTAAGTCAATAAGAAGATTCCAACATTTTCAAGCCAAAATGATCAACTAGTCGTGGATCTCTTTAAAATAACTCTGAACTTTAGCCACTAGGGGCGCTAGACGTATTCCAGGTTTAGCGCTCCTGGAGGCCACTGGAGACACTGCACTGTTGCTAAAGGTACCAGTCTTCCTCTATGTTATAGAATCTGATAGCAGACCAATTTGGATCAGCAGAATGAAATGCCATGGAGTTCATTGGAAAGATAAGACCACAACCTATGGAGGAGGTGTTTGGATTTTTGGATTTTACCTCAGTGGCCTCATTAAATTTGCACGACTCACCTCTGCCTCCTGCTCTCTGCATTTGGGTCCTCAAAAAGCAGGAAGAGAATAAAGAATAGGGGAGAGGAGGAGGATGAAAAGGATGGGAAGTAAACAGGAGGAGAAAACATTTCTAAAAAAAACATATCATTGACCTCTTTGCTCTCTGGATTATTTCAAGAATCTCACATAAAGTAGAAGAAAAAAATGTGAAACAAAACTACCAATGTCTGTTTCTGTGGAAATGACCTGGTTTTTTGTGTGCCGTTTTCTCATTCCAGAGAGCCCCATGCCTGCCTTCACCTTGGGCCCCAAACTTCATCACAGAATCAATATATGATATGATAAAATACATTTAAGTCACAGTCTGATAAATGGCACCGATATTTTAAGAATAAATAAAGTAACAACCACCTTCCTCGGTCGACACACGTAGCCAGACACCCCCTGTTATGAATAAACCAATACTTTGTCTTTGAAATCTGCCCATTCATTTACCTTCTTCTTCTTTTTTAATACAACAAAACAATAATATGATTTTATTTTTTTATTTCTTCCTAACAGAAAAGTTGCTTGTTTACAGAGTTTTGGCAACATGGCGACATTTTAGGTGAAGCATTAAAGCCGTCAGAGCTGAACTTATCCTCTGTGCTACCTGTCAGGTAAACAGCCTGCTGAGCCGTCAGGGAGGCTCGCTGGTCTTTTCTCCATCTGTCCAATTTTTCTATTACCAGCAGCTACAATAGGCCTTAACAGGAAGAGCAGGAGGTCACGCTGATGTCCAAACAGGGGAGGGGAACCTGAACGCGTCTACAGCAGCAGGATTTACACACACTGAATGATCTCCCCCAAACAAGCAGCTGCTGCTTTCCTAATGACATCACTGCAACAGCGAAGGTCAGAGGTCATTCCTGGTTTATCTCCCACTCTGCGTCTGTTTGTGTGTGTGTTCACCTTTTGCAGAATTGAGTAATCATCAGTGTAGCGACATCTGACATGTGAAGGATTGTGCATATATTAGCATATTTGTGTTCAGCATGTGTGGTGTGATTCACGCAGCAGGAAGAGGGGTCATGTTTCCACCTGCAGCGGCGATGCTGAGGGCGTATTGGTGCAGCAGGCTGCGTGCACGCATTAGTATGAGCCGAAAAGCACGTAGCAGGGGACCAGAAGGTGATAAGTCAGGCTTCTACTCTGAATGATAATGATGCTGGCCTCCTCCACCTCCCTGCTGGACACCTTCCATCCTTACTGTAAAGCTCACCCCCTCCATCCACTCCTGTGACCTTCCAATACTTACTCGTGTATTCTAGATCACTGTGTAGGACTGCTGCTGCTTCCAGCTAAAACAGAAACAGAAAAATAAGTAAAGATTTTACCTGACATGATGGAAGAAAGCAAATAGCCAAATCAAAACTCACATTCAGACAGCAGAGGACCTAGAGATTTGATTTTTTTTCCCATCCCATTAATAATCAGAAAGCAAAAGGTGCCTTAAAGAAGATTTTATTCATAATTAAAGCCAAGTGAAGCTAAAAGTCTGCCATTAGAGGATGTCTGCAGAGAGCTTATTCACAGACGAAAAAGTTTTTTTTAAATTTAAAAGCAGTTTTTATATATTTTTTTAACAATTTTTCAAGAATTACTGCTCTGTGTTGCTCTTTTAGCTAATAGCATACACTCACCGGCCACTTTATTAGGTACCCCATGCTGGTAATGGGTTGGACCCCCTTTTGCCTTCAGAACTGCCTCAATTCTTCGTGGCATAGATTCAACAAGGTGCTGGAAGCATTCCTCGGGGAGTTTGGTCCATATTGACATGATGGCATCACACAGTTGCCGCAGATTTGTCAGCTGCACATCCATGATGCGAATCTCCCGTTCCACCACATCCCAAAGATGCTCTATTGGATTGAGATCTGGTGACTGTGGAGGCCATTTGAGTACAGTGAACTCATTGTCATGTTCAAGAAACCAGTCTGAGATGATTCCAGCTTTATGACATGGCGCATTATCCTGCTGAAAGTAGCCATCAGAAGTTGGGTACATTGTGGTCATAAAGGGACGGACATGGTCAGCAACAATACTCAGATAGGCTGTGGCGTTGCAACGATGCTCAATTGGTACCAAGGGGCCCAAAGAGTGCCAAGAAAATATTCCCCACACCACGACACCACCACCACCAGCCTGAACCGTTGATACAAGGCAGGATGGATCCATGCTTTCATGTTGTAGACGCCAAATTCTGACCCTACCATCCGAATGTCGCAGCAGAAATTGAGACTCATCAGACCAGGCAACGTTTTTCCAATCTTCTATTGTCCAATTTCGATGAGCTTGTGCAAATTGTAGCCTCAGTTTCCTGTTCTTAGCTGAAAGGAGTGGCACCCGGTGTGGTCTTCTGCTGCTGTAGCCCATCTGCCTCAAAGTTCGACGTACTGTGCCTTCAGAGATGCTCTTCTGCCCATCTTGGTTGTAATGGGTGGTTATTTGAGTCACTATTGCCCTTCTATCAGCTCCAACCAGTCTGGCCATTCTCCTCTGACCTCTGGCATCAACAACGCATTTCCGCCCACAGAACTGCCGCTCACTGGATGTTTTTTCTTTTTCGGACCATTCTCTGTAAACCTTAGAGATGGTTTTGCGTGAAAATCCCAGTAGATCAGCAGTTTCTGAAATACTCAGACCAGCCCTTCTGGCACCAACAATCATGCCACGTTCAAAGTCACTCAAATCACCTTTCTTCCCCATACTGATGCTCGGTTTGAACTGCAGGAGATTGTCTTGACCATGTCTACATGCCTAAATGCACTGAGTTGCCACCATGTGATTGGCTGCTTAGAAATTAAGTGTTAACGAGCAGTTGGACAGGTGTACCTAATAAAGTGGCCGATGAGTGTATGTTACAGTCTGTTCACTAAGGTTAACAATTGATTCCAAAAAAACAGCTAAGTATTATTTCAGTAAGTCATTAGGGCCCTGGCACAACTTGCCGACTGGCACGATTTAGCCAGCGAATGCCTGCCGTCCCAGAATCTCCTAAAACGCTGGAATAAGCTGAACTTTCTATGTATCTTTTCAACATAACGAGTCCAGAATTTATGTCCAACGACAGCTTAACTTCTGCATAACACAAGGCAGCGTAATGCCCATGAAATGATGCAGAAGCCAGTGTCCTAAGGGGGGCAGTGATGCACTTGGAGGCGCCCAGTCTGCATAAAAACATTTCTTTGAACACGTTATTAACCTAGCTGCTGTTTATCACCCAGATTTGCAGTCGTAGTAGATTCAGCGTAATGTCTGCCAGGAACTTTGTTGGTGGTGAGCGTTAACGCAGGGAGGATCAGTCACAGTCCCCTTCTCTCTCACCCTATGATGGGGATGAAGTCTGGAGGACTGATGGTTTCCTCCTGTGAACCCCCTTTATACCAAAACGCTGCCAATACGCCATTAAACAGTAGCTGGAAGTTAGAAACACGTTCAGCACTCGTCTGGAACACGTCAGATACGTTGATATGCGTTGGAGAGAAGTTCTTGATAAGTTTTGCATCAGTTATGCACAAGCTACATGTAAATTTTGGATAAGCTAGACGTCACAACTTATGAGTAACTTACACGTACTGTATGTCAACGAGGAGATAACTTACCTGGCACTTATGGCCCACGTATGGCATACGCTGACATACGTTAAGAAATTATCGACATGCTAGTGTTTTTTGCCAGATTTTTTTGTACATCAGTCATTGTCAGAAACAACCAAAGAGGATTCAAATACAGGACTCAACTAAGGGAAATTAAGTCAAAAAAATCATTTAATGCACTACTGCACAATGAGTGCAGCAACTTGCAAAAATCTCAATAAACAAAGGCTAGTCAAAAAGACACTAGCTTGGCTGCTGGGCAAGGTATGACAAAGGCTGGGACCCTTGACACAAGACGAACCGGCAAAGAAGGCTGCAGAGGAAGAGGTTGAAATAGGTGAGGAAATTGGCAACAAGACACAGGTGAGTAGTAGGGGTGTAAATAATAATCGTTTTGTATCGATGCATCGATCCAAAAGCCGACGACCTGATGCATCGACACGTCCGCAAGATAATCGATTCATGTTTTTTTTTCTTCTCCGGTCTATTTTTATCCATTTGCTCCTGGGCGTAATTCTCCTCCCGTGCTGCGGGTTAGAAAACCTATTTTGCCCTCCTATCTCGCTTCCTGGTTATACCCTTACAGCAGTGTGTTGCAGTAAGCTTCACACAGACATTTTTAAATTATGCTCAGTATTGAAGCGTGGTCTGAGCTACACACTGTGGGTCTAGATACGGCCGAGGCGGCGAGGAAGTGGGGGCGAGTTTAGTCTGACGACGGAGGGACATGAGGGCCAAAAAGAGCGGAGATCCAGCTGGAAAAAGGGTCCCAGCGGTCTCGCGCACCTCGCTCTTCTAGCGGGTCAAACTTCACGAGTTGTTTTCCGCAATTTCGGTCATAAAAACAAAACAAGCCGGCCTCCTGTCTGCAGCACTGTCTGTGGTCAGCTACAATCTGGGAGAGGTGCAGCGGAGCGTCTCTCAAGTGGGCGGTGACGTCAACACTCTGGAGCCTTCTTCTTCTTCTTTTTTTTTAATGGCGGTCGGCAAACAACTTATAGGTGCATTACCGCCACCTTCCAGAATGGAGTATGGACCAGACAAACTATTATATTCTTCCTAAAATAACCGTTCTTCTTAGAAAATTAAAAATACTCCCAAAAACTACATCCCCAGATTACCTTTGAAACAATTCCCTTATATCTAGTTTATTTTTATTCCTGTCTAACTCTCTAAGCAACATCTCTCTTTCCTGAGTATATTTATTACATTCTAAAAAAATATGTTGGACAGTTTCTCTGGAGCCGAGGTATTGCATTGAACTCATTACACTGATATTGTGCAGTATTTTTGCAGTATTTTTTGATGCAACTTTTCTACTTCTGTTATTTGCTGTTGTTTCTAAAGAAAATGCATAATGATATTACAGCTTTCATTGATTTATTTCAAACTTCAAACTTTGTTTAGCCTGTAAGGTTTAAAAAACAAAATTATAATAATAATAATAAAAAAAATTTAACCGATTAATCGATTAATCGAATCGAATCGTGGTGTATTCTTGAGTATCGAAAATAAACGAATCGTTGGGTCAGGAAATCGATACTGAATCGAATTGCCATGATGGATGTGATTTACACCCCTAGTGAGTAGAATCAGGAAGGCTGAAAAAAGGGGAATCCCAGGAAGTGAAGTAGTCTGAAATGAGTACAGAAATTAGTGAACCAAATTAAAATGGGATGTTCAAAAAACAACTGAGCCAGACACAAAATGACATAATGGAAAGAAAGAAATGAATCAGCAGGTCTGCATGTGACAGACATACGCTGGTCTAAAGGGGCTTGAATGAGGATTATTGCTCAGCACAAGTTTACATATTAGGAGTTTCCACATACGACCTTTTCATTTCCACTACAATACAGATACAACAACTATATATACACATGCGCCGCTTTGTTTTTAAAACATATAAATATAAATAATATAACCGCGGATGTCTGGGGGACAGTGATTCGCCTACATGTTATGAATGCTGGCGTACCACAAAGAATTAATTATGAACAGTTTAGTTTGTGCCTTCAAGTCATTGCCCATAGGAAGACGTTACTTGGATATAACCTAACGGAATATCTTCAGAATTGCTCCAAATGACACAAAACTCATATGGATGAGTAGAACATGATGTAATAACGTAAAATCAATGAGCCCAATGTAAAAAAAAAAAAAAAAAACGGTGTTCCCCTTTAGGGCCTCCATACATGGGTGCTAACAACTGCGCCACCAAGGCACACCCTAAAAACAGATGTTTCAATACAAGGATGGGAAGGATGGCAAGGTTCACGACTGGCTGGTGTCACAACAGATGAGATGAGCTGTTCGGTGCGATATCGGCTGTTGATCAAGTCCCAGTGCTGTATCTGGTGTTTGTCACAACGCGCTATTATCCAAGTCATCTTGAAAACATTCTTCTTCCAAATGTTGGCTACATATTACGTGTTTTTTCTCTGGCCAGAAGTTTGATGGCAAATCCTCCCTCTTCAAGTTGGCGATCCAACAACCAACCCGTCCGTGGAGGATCATGAATCGGAAAGGGGAAATCACTTCTTTTTTCACTTTTACCCGATGTATTCCAGCATCCAACTGCCATGCATGTGGACATTGTCAGTTTAACTACAGCTCTATGTGTCTAGTAGTTCCCATTGTTTTTTCATGTAAAGCGGGGAGAGTGTGTCATGGTCCTGGCGCTGGTGGCTGGCCTGATTGCTCATTCCATTCACCTGTTTGACTCTGCCTGGTTTCTCATTACTGCTTATCTGAGCCACCTGTTTCCAGCTCCTATATATGCTGCATGTTTTCCAGTTACCAGTGCCAGATTATTCACGCTGTTCTCTCTATCTTTCTGATCTTTGTTCTGGTTATCTGATTGTGACCTGTTTCTGCCCTGTGGATCCCAAGTTTTGCTTCGTCCCTGTCTGCTCTGTTAATCTGCTCTGTTCTGGACTGATTCCTGGATTCTACTGGCTGACCGGCTTGGATTCTCCTTCTGTACCTCATCGGCTCTCTGATCTTATGGTTTATGAACTTGTGCTACGACTTCGGCTCTGGATATTTCCTTCGGGGCACTGTTGCTCATCACCCATAGCTCAGGGGGCGGCGCCCGCCACGAGCAGAGGACATCTCCCTCTCCGATTCGTCCCCTTCCTCTGGGATCGGACTGAACTCTGAAAAAGGTCAGCCCTTTATTCTAAGTCACAGACCTGAGTTTTTGTTCCGACAGAGGATCCAGTTTATCCACTCCAGCTGACGAGCAGACACACACTGTTAGAGAAATAAAGACTTTTTGAACTCATTCAGATCTGCCTGTTTCGAATATTCGATCCCAGGTTTCGAGTTTCTTACAGAATGGCACTAGGCTTTCCGCACCGTGACGTCACTGCCGGAAAATGGCAGGAGTGAAGTGTTTCTATAGTTGGGCAAAAATGGCCGCTCCCAGACTCAGTGATTGCAATGAAAATTATTTTTATTTTTTTACTGATTAATGCTAAATTCATCAAATCTCCTCAAACCTATTCGTTTTTGATATAAATAATGATCCACTGATTATTCCTCGCTGATCGGACTTTTCCTTTTAACAACAAATCGCTGAGGCTCAATAAGTCGATGGTTTTCCTTAGATAAATTTATAAATAAGACCCCAGATCATTGTTAATCCCATCAATTTATGCCAAATCAACTCATGAAGCTTTTTCTCAGTGATATTACACAAATGGCAGATATATATAAAACTAAGCATCAGTGTGTGGATCTGATTCAGCTTCAACTGAACTTTTACTGTATCAACATTAATCTTTTTTTTCATTTCCTTCTGATTCTGCCCTTTTCCTTTACTATCCAGCCTGCAGCAAAGAATAATCTACCTGGCATTTTGGGAACCAATGCTGTCCAATGATCTAGCTGTGGCACTGTGTTCCTCCCCAGGAGAAGGAGCTAAATTACAGGAAGCATCACTTCGAGCATGAAGGAGAAAACCAACTCTTCATAAAGGACATTTTGCATCTCTATTTATTTGGCAATAAACCTACAAGAAATCCTGAATATATATATATATATATATATTTACAACCAATTGTAGTTGAATGAACTAGTTTAATTTATCTAAATGATAAAGAAAAACAAACAAAACATTTAAAAATTTTAAAATCCACAACCTTAAAGAGAAGGCCTTCATTAAAGAAGTATGCCCACCTTCTGAAAAAGTGTTACTTCCGCTACGTAAGGTGGCACAGTGTTTACCCAGTGTGCCCAGATCTGTGCACACACTGACAGAGGAAGAGTTATGCAGCAGCAGCCGCTCCTGGGGGAAAAGCTGAAGGCTATGACCACAGGGAAGCATGTATTATGCTGCATCCTACGGGCAATGATAGAACCACAAGAATAAAAATATGATTCAGCTAGTTTTTTTTATTAATTTCTAGCAGACCTGTGGATGTCAGCTGAGAGCAGAGGAACAGTAAAATGTATGGACTGTATTAAAGGTCTGTAAAATGGCTATATCCCTTCTCTCCTAAAGTTTGTGGGCAGATTAAACTTTTTTGGACGGGTTTCCTTGACATTTTCCTCTTCTAAATCCTGCATGAGAATAATACATGTAAGAGATTTTTTTAAATAATGAAATGTTTCTGCAGGGGAATTAAAAAAGAAACAGAAGCTCCAGTTATTTTATTTTGTGCCTTGGATTCAAACCATATATATCTATCTATATATATATATATATATATATATAGATACATATAGATATACATATGTATACAAATGTAGATATACTTATATACACATATGGATATACATATACACATATATATATATACACATATATGCATATATATATATATATGTATATATATGTATATATATGTATATACATATATATATATATATATATATATATATATATATATATATATATATATATATATATATATATATATATATATGTATATATGTTCTACTGGAGGTCTCTTCCTGTTTTTTCCTCTCCACTGTCGCTACAGGCATGCTTAGTGTGAGGGATTGCATTCAAGTCAATAAGTCGATGCAATCAACTGCTTTTCCTTAGATAGAAAACTTTGAATCAATCTGACTGGATGATCTGGTGAATTGTAAAGAGCCTTGAGATGACATGTGTTGTGAATTGGCGCTATATCAATAAACTGAATTGAAAATGTAATATATATATATATATATATATATATATATATATATATATATATATATATATATATATATGTATATATATATATATAAGCCTTGTGCCTTGACTTCTCTCAGACTCTTCAGTTTTAGGCCATCCTGTATGTTCCTCATTGCCCTACGTGGTGTTTGGGGATGTAGGGCAAAAGGAGTTAAATGGATTTAAGTTGGATTTAAGGCCCGAAATCTAGGTGTAGTACTGGATTCAGATTTAAACCTCCAAAAGCATTTAAAGACAATTACAAGGTCGGCTTTCTACTACCTGAAGAACATTTCCAGGATTAAAGGACTAATGTCTCAGCATGATCTGGAAAAACTAATCCATGCGTTTATTTTTAGTCGAATTGATTACTGCAACGGTGTTTTCACAGGTCTGCCTAAAAAGTGGATCAGACAGCTGCAGCTGATCCAGAACGCTGCTGCCCGTGTCCTCACTAAGACTAAGAAAGTAGAGCACATCACCCCAGTTCTAAAGTCCTTACACTGGCTCCCTGTATCTCAGAGAATAGACTTTAAAATACTTCTGTTAGTCTATAAACCCCTAAACTATCCAGACCACTCAGGTCTTCTGGCTCCAGCATGCTCTGCATACCTAGAACCAGAACTAAACATGGAGAAGCAGCATTTAGTTCCTACGCTCCACTTATCTGAAACAAACTTCCAGAAAACTGTAAAAGTGCGGAAAGCCTGAGTTCCTTTAAATCAAGACTACAACATATGTTTAGGATTGCCTTCGACTGTTGCAGTTAAACAGTTAAACTGAAACATCAGTAGTTCAACTTTTTTGTTTTCTTTAGTCCATCTGTTTTTAATATTTCTGCATTTAATGTTTCTGCATTTTTTATTTTATTTTTTTACTATATATATATATATATATATATATATATATATATATATATATATATTATTTTTTTTTTTTTTACTACTTGCTTTGATTATATTTTATTTTCCTATTTTTTAATCATGGAAAGACTTTTGCATTGTCTTTGTAGTGAATTGTGCTATACAAATACATTTGCCTTGCCTTGTCTTGCCTTGCCTTAAGGAAACCGCCCTCACCATCCTACTGAAAAGCCTCACTTTCACCAAATCTTGCATCACACCAACAAGATTTTGTGTTTTGCTCCTAATGTTTTCTGGCCGCATAACTTTTTAATACTTTTAACTCCTTGTCTGTTTTTTATTTACTTCCAGTCTATGAAGAATAACCAAGCAATGATGAGGGTTTGTGTATGAGTTTATAGTTGTACATCCACAAACGCAACTAATAAAAACTGCTGATGTTGGTCTTAAGCTGTCATCAAAGAACCAAAAAAGCTGAGTCATCCCTTAAAAAAGAAACAGGCATGGAACATAAAAATAATTCACACCACACACATTCAACTCAACCCTAAACGCCATGCAATGTTTTGCACAATCACACAGGGAGACAAAGAGAGGGCAGGTTGATCTGACTGGAGAGGGAATCATTTCACCCTATACTCATCTCAGTCTCCATGATTATGCCTGTCGGTAGAAATGGCAAATAATGGTGGCAATGTGCTGTGAAATGAACCCCTATTATATGTGTGTGTGTGGGTGTGTGTGTGTGTGTGGGAGTCAGAGCAGGGGACCAACCGGGCTACGATGGTCTCTCTGAAAGAGAGGAGGAGGACAGTCCAGAGATGTGATTGCTGGCAATCATCCTCCACAGGTCATCAGGGTGTCAAGCTCAAACTTTAAAGCTCAGGATCTCTGTCGATGCACACACACAGACACACACTCCCCCCCCCACACACAAACCAATAAGCACATTTGGTTTGGCTTCAGAGACACCCCCTAATATGAATCTGAGCCAGTGTGACAACATTGGCGTTGTTTATTTCATGTCCGATGTTAAAATAAGCAAGAATTCCTTAGCATTTTCTATTAGCACTTAATGTGAGCAGGTAAATAAAATAATCTGCTAATGGAATTAGTCTTTTTACCCATAAAATAAGATTACTAGATATCATGTACGTAAAGCTATAGAGGAAGATCTTTTATTTCCGGGTGGATCATCTAAATAAGTGGTCCTCCTAATTGTCAATCATTCTGGTGATATGTTTCCGTAAGGCCGTCCTAGTTGCTCGTCCGGTTAGCTATCTTTTTCTGCGCATGTCTGTGATGAACTACAGTTTGAGACTGTCACTGAAGCTCACCTTTCTCACCGCAATTCTTTCAAAATGGCCGATGTTCATAAGAGAAAACTGTCTACGAAGAGTATGAGAAGAAAAGAAAGGCCTCATAAGAGGCAGATATATCTCAGAATGCTTTGCACAGAGAGCTCTCCTTGCAAAGTATTTTGGGATATACTGTCACAACGGCCCGCTGTGGCCGTAGGCTATTGCTACCCGACAATGGTGACTAATAACAAAGATGGAGCATGCACCGCCTAGTGGGGGAGAAGTTATGTGACCAACGGGGAGTAAAAAGTAGTGATCATCTGTCGCCAAGGGTGAGTTAACTGAGTTCACTATAAAGTCCACTATAGTCCCCGGCAGAGTATGTGAAAGGAGCTGAGCGCCGCGTAATTCCTGCTCCCCACTCAAGAGGATGTTCTCTCATTCGCTCCACCGCTCAAAGTTGCGCCAAGACGCTCCACTCAAAATCCGCTCCACGCTCACTCATATTTTCAGGAGAAGGCATTTTCTGACATTTTTCCTTCATGTAATGTTGTCAGGGCCCAGGAAACCATGGCGATTGATGTAATGATGTTATTGATACATTAGATTATTGCACTGTTTCCCAGTTGTGAACGTAACACACACGTATAATGCATTTATGTGATCCATTTTCAAAAACAGGCTCTTACCAAAACAATCACTTTATGTAAACCCAATCTGTATTGTTAAGTATAGTTAGTATACGTTTTTATGATATTGTATCCCACTTTTTATCACACAATATGCCATCCTCATCGCAGCGATTCTGTGGTAAAGTTGAAACATAGACTATAACAGATTATAGGCACAGACTACAGCATAGGCATTGGCCTAGGTTTTAAGTCAAACATGAATTTAAATACAGTTGGAGCGAACCGGAGCGGAGCCAAATCCTCACTCCGGCCTTTGAATTGATAACCGCTCTGCACTCCACCATATTTCTTCTGCTCCACTCCACCGCTCGTTCCACGCTCTGCTCCGCTCACATGCTCTGGTCCTCGCTCTATATAGTGATTGTGGGATTTAGGGGTTATGGCAGAGGTTCAGGCATGTTAACTTGTATGAGCTATGAGAACAGAAACTTTTAAACAGAGTGTGCAAGAGAAGAAATAGGCCTATGCACGCTCTCGCACGCGTTTAATAGGCGGGTACAGGGAGGTCATGTGCATGTGAGAGGGCGGGTCTTTTCAAAAATACACTAAAATCATTCACAGTACCTTTCAGATAATTTAGTTATTCTTATTCTGATTTGAAACAAAAATAATCTAATTCTGTTGGCAAACTGAATCCGTGTATCATTCGTTCTTTCTATTTTCAATTGTCAATCAAAAAACAAAAACAAAAAATTGACTGGTTATTTTGTTTTTTGTTTTTTATGGTTAAACCAAAAACGAAAAAAGGGATTTGTTTTTCATATATCAATTCTAAGCTCAGATCAAGAATACGAAATGGAAAAACGGACAGCAACGCAGAATTTGATTTTAATATTTAATCGGTACAGTTTACGTGACCTGGAAATAGCTCTTTGCCCGGCAGTGGGGTGATGAAGTGGCTACTATGGCGACGCTTGAACCACACACTATGTTGATCAAGAAGCTGTTTGCCAGCGGTTTGACACACGCCGAAATTTCCAGCTCATTGCAGCAGATGGGTATCAAGGATGGTATCAAAGATGAGCGTCAGAAGATTCTGTCCTCTCCATGGTCTGAGGAGAAAAGGGAAATAACACGTAACTGTCCATGGCTGATAGGTCAGACTGCCTTATCTGGTGCAGCTTGATCGAACGTGGTGGGGGTAAGCCAATTGTTTTTTTAGCTAACGCTCCACCAAACTTCCGGGTCACGTAAACTGTACCGATTAAATATTAAAATCAAATTCTGCGTTGCTGTCCGTTTTTCCATTTCGTATTCTTGATCTGAGCTTAGAATTGATATATGAAAAACCAATCATTTTTTCGTTTTTGGTTTAACCATAAAAAACAAAAAACAAAATAACCAGTCAATATTTTATTTTTTGTTTTTTGATTGACAATTGAAAATAGAAAGAACGAATGATACACGGATTAAACTGTCTTAATTATCTGCTCAAATTGAGAGTAATACAGTTATTTGAAGAAAAATTGACTTACATTTCGATTTTAATAGTGAATACTTAAAGCAGCTCTAAAGAACTTTTGAACGATTTGGACAAAAGCTGGATTGTTTTGCTTGAAGGAAGACAGCATTTCCCATGATGACCAGCGTATATCAATGTAAAATCCTGATCTCTGGTCGCTTGCAGTTGGATTTATGTACATTTCTGTTTCCAGTGGCTGTAAAAGATGAAGGGCCCTTAAATAATTAATCAAATCAGGGGAAAACAATGTTATATGACGATGTTAAAAAATAAACATTCAACTTTGGTTTTGTAAGGTATTCCTGTCGTCAGCAATTGACGTGTTGTCAAGTTTACAGCCTTGAAAAAGATAAATATATTGTTATGTTTGATAATTTCACAGTAGATATGTATAGATCCCAACTGGAAGGAGCCGCAATGTCAATGTCAACCCTTGTGCACAAATATATTGTCACTGAGGGAACTTTAGCTGCATCAACTTCCTTCTTTACAATGTTTGGGGAAAGGGGGAGGTTACTGCGGCAGGGTTACACACACTAAGCGACACACAAGTGCTTAGTGCTGGTAAAAAAGATCTATAATGGTAATAAAGGTTTTATGCCTGAAAAAAATAAATTCTAAACTAAATATAAATACCAAAAATTATATATAAATAAACAAGATATGACCAATTGTACTGTCAGCCCCAGATCCGCTGCGGTTACAGTGTAGCTTACCCCCGTCATTGTTTGGTTGGTAAATTAAACACTGGGGTCCTTAGACTTGATGGAGCACTACACACCTACCGACCATCTATTCAGTTCAATTCAGTTTATTTCTATAGCGCCAATTCACATAACATGTCATCTCAAGGCACTTTACAGTTCACCAGATCATCTAGTCAAATTGATTCAAAGATTTCTATCTAAGAAAAACCATCTGATTGCATTGACTCATTGACTCAAACGCAATCCCTCACAATAAGAATGCATGTAGCGACAGTGGAGAGGAAAAACTCCCCTTTAACAGGAAGAAACCTCAAGCAGAACCAGGCTCAGTGTGAGCGGCCATCTGCTGAGGCCGACTGGGGTTCAAGGAGACAGAAGCAGACTTAGAAACAGGCAGAGATAGAAAAGGAAACTGTCAACCAGCTCCTTAGGCATCCCCGTCCAGGAAACACACAGCCAGGCAGATGAGCTCCAAGCCAACTCCCATGTCAGAGGATGAAGAGAGCACATCCAGCCAGTCACAGTCAGAGAAACAGGACTACACTGTAAAACAGGCCGAACTCCAACATATATAAACAAAGGTGTTGATGGCAGCAGCACAGCTGATATTTCTCTCCAGGATGGAGTCACAGCCAAACAGGAACAGACCAGATGAAGCTACTATGAGAAAAAGCAGAGAGAGCAGAACGTTAGAGATTGAACTAACAGATTCTGCAGAGTGGGAGAATAGAGATAGAATGATGCATCTACAAGGCTTCTCTAGGAGAAAAATGTTTTTCATTTTTCTGTTTCCAGTGTACTTTACAAAAAATACAATGAGGAAAAAGTGATTCATTTTTAGAAGTGTTAAAAATGAAGGAAGTTGTAAAGTTAGATACATTTGTATGAGTATGAAAGTCTTTGTTTGAAAGCCATTAACTTCTGAGTGAATTGATCTCTTTTTTCAAATTTTCTCATCCTGTTTGTCCCAATCTATGTCTCGTTCCAGTCCAATCCGTCTTATTTTCTTAAACCTTTGCCTCTCAGAGACTCACTTCTTTCCACATAAACTACACACACACCATCGTTCTGAGCAACAATTACTACTGAAGGGTTCCTCCATAGGCTAATACGCTCCGTTAAGCTCGGCACGCCTAAGTAAGCTCTCTGAAATTAGTGCTGGAGTCTCACACATACACACCTATGCAGCACAAAGGCTTCACTGTCAGCTCCCCGACTCTGAAAACGTCAGCTGCATGTGCTCTGTGATACTGAGCTCCTTAAAGGGAGACGGTAAACTGTCCACTAAGTCCCGTCAGCCAGCTCCATTTCCAGAAAGTTTGTCTGAGTAATGATAATCACGGCTGTCCGTCTCTAACAAAGCAGAAAACTATAGAGTGACTCAGAGAGGATAACTTAAATTCAACACACCGGCACTGAATGTAACCCAATTAGAACAGGATCATATTTACCTTTTCTATCTCTCCGACTTTCTCAGCCTTAAAAATCTAATTTCCACACAGTTATTCAATTCAGATCTTCACTTAGTTGAAGACGGCTGTTTGAAATTGTAATTCAGGGTTGAAGTAGACGTGCAGTCTCACAGTTTCAATGGTTTATAGTTTACAGATCATTCTGACCCTTCTAAGAAATCCAAAATGCTGCTGCGCATCATTTTTGACACCATTAATGAAACAGTTCATTCATTCCTTCAAGTGGTTCTGGCGTGTTGCTGCTGGTTTCCTTTACCCTGAATTGTAAATTTTATTTTCACTATGTCTTTCAATTTTTTATGGAAATCCTAAAACTTTACTTAGCAACTTTTTGATGTTTCATGACATTTTGTCCACTGACCATTCCGTACTTACTTTGCCTCCCAGTTTAAAACCTTAGCTGTGTTTTAATGGAGAATTTGTGTCCATATACCTTAACAAGAAGAAGTTGGTTTATGGACTACAACCTTATGGAAAAAGGACATTCTTTTAAGGACTGGAATGTTCACATTTTGGACAAAGAAGACAGGTGGTTTGAGAGGGGTGTGATGGTGAGATGGAGCGTCATGAGGCATTTAAACCGTTTGGCCAAAATCCTTCGACGATCCCCACAGTTCATGAGGCTTCATCGCCTACTGGTGGAGTGCAGAACTACTCATTTAAGTTCCTTTGAAATTTTTAATGATTGGTGTGTATAATGAAATCTTTTGTACGTTTTTTTTAGTGTAAAATAGTCTTAGATGAGAACAATCATTTAAGGCGCACAGTTTTTCTGCCATTTTATTAAAATAAGGTCAAAGCAGACAGTGAAAGTTTTTGTGCAAATTGGGCAATGAAGACCAAAATGAAAGGTGTTAGTCATTTTTATTCAACATAATAGTTTTTCCATGGTTATTGGTTTTAATTGGGTTGGAAGAAATGTGTTCAACCAACCTTTTGGCTAAACCAACCAATCTAATTTGACAAGGTTTTTACCCAATCAATATTTGTACTAGGGCAAACCAATACAAATTAGTCACATTAGCCAAAATACTGCTTAAGTATACATGACTTTCAAAAGTCTAAGGTGGGTCTCAAACCATAAATTCCATCAACATTGGTAACTATTGGTGACAGACAACAATAGTACTTCATACTAAAGTTACAACTGGGGGGTCCGGGGGCTTCCTCAGATTTTGATAAATCCATTATTTAATCTAACTAAAACTGTTTTAACCAACTACATTTCTTGTTTTTCCAACCATCTATTCTTAGAATCTATCCAAACTCTATCCACGTG